>NC_079212.1:143440176-143475176 GCF_029633865.1 Lampris incognitus | reverse complement strand
GGATGCATAGAGTCATAAATGTGGAATGCAGCTGTTGTGTGACTTTGGTGTGAACTTGGCATCATTGTCTTGAGTTTGTCATTGAAAGTAGGCGTCATGTTGACTGCTTATATTCCATTTGAGTAACCGTGGTTACATATTATTTACATCATATGCTGACTGGATGCTTAAGACGTCGTAAAATAGACGCTTTTGCAGCAGTTTCAGCTGAGCTGGAGTTTGTCTAAATCATATTGTTAGCTAACCGACCAGCCGATTTGACTTATCAGTGTATTGAACAGGAGTTATCATCACACATCTGTCCAAGATGTATGGCCTAGTAGGGGCCTGCTAAACCTAGTAGCAGGTTTAGTAGGCCCCTACTAGGCCATGTATTTGGGACAGATGTGTGATGATAACTCCTATTCAGTAGACTGATAACAGTCAAACCGGGTGAACCGACAACCCAGAAGAACAAGCTGACACATCAGAAACACTTAAAAACCTTTATCTAAAGAGTGATCTGTTTGAGCAGGTTAAAGGTGATAGAGAACGTCTTGCATCTCTGTCGATGGAGTTTCTGTGAAATCCTACATTGAATGAAGTCACACGGACAATACCAAGTGATAAAGGAGAGACTAAGAGAGATTGTGGTGGGGGTGGGGGTGGGGTGGGTACAGAATAGATAGTCTTGCCTTTTTTTCTTACCAATATGGATTCTAATGTCAATTAAAAGGAAAGTAGAAAATCTTGAATAACTTACAACCGTGTATATTTTCAGATGCACTCGCTAATAAACACGTCTACACAGATGATACAGCTAAACATGGGAATAAACGTCGGGTTGGGTGGGTGAGTTGAGGCCGGGTTCATGAGGTGTCTCGCATCTACAGATTGTCCTTCAAGTGCACTGCTAAGAGCTGAGAGAAAACTGGTTCGGTTTTCAAAGCGGTATAGTATGTCCCATTGGCAGCACAGTGGCGCAGTGGTTACCGCGGTCGGCTCACAGCAAGAAGGATCTGGGTTCGAGCCCAGCCCAGATAGCAAAATCGTGGTGGCCCGGACCCGTCCCACACTCGACACTTCATCCGGCCCACATACCACATGGAATGATGGCACTTGAGCGGCCCGCTCCTGTTTGCCAGATCTGGGCCAGAACCAAGCCATAGCACTGCCACATGTGCCACATCTTTGCCAAAGGTGGCCATATTTGTTTTGTGATATTTGGGCCATATTCACCATTTACCACACGGGCCACTTCAGGGTCACATCCAGATTACATGTTGCCCAGAGCACCGCAGCTTTGCCAAAAAAGGCCCACATGTGATTTGGCATATTTGTGTGTCCCCGCCTGCCGCCCAGTGACTGCTGGGATAGGCTCCAGCATCCCCGAGACCCTGAGAGCAGGATAAGCGGTTCGGATAATGGATGATATACGTTTCCCCTATATTAGAAAGGACATTTTAAATTCGTTTTCATTTGTTTTAATTTAGTTCTTTTCAGGGCAGTCCTGCCAACTACACCTTTTCTGACTGTGCACACCTTCCAGTGAAAATCACTGACAAGCTCACAAATATCACTTCGGATGTTAGTTACACGAGCCTTACACAAAGCCGTTGTCTTTCCGAAACTGAAGAAACGGAGTGTGTGGATGCAGCTGATCCTTGAATCAGAAGACGGTATTTCCCGGCGTTTTGTTGGAGATAGACATGGCAAATTGATTGGGAGCTGGTTGGTCTAATCGTCTCTTCAGCCTCGGGGGTTTTCCCAAAGCCTTTTCCCTTCATCCAGACACTGGAAGGGAAACCAGGAGAGAAGAGATAAGCCCACAAAGTCTAGTCTCTCTCTCTCCCTCCCCAGATACTGTGCTCATCTCTGCTTTCCTACTATTTCCCCCTCCCCCCCCCAATCGTTTCCTCACTCTCCTGCCAACCCTCCAGAGAGCTATTCAGAGCTACAGGACTTTACCAAAGGCTTCTCGGAGTGAATGCATACAGTCATTCAGCGGAGGAGAAATGCTTGGCCCCAGGAATGCTCGTGGAGATGAAGTGTTTAATCAGGGGCTAAATTGCGTGGAGGAGGGAAGGTCTTACAGGCTGGCCCTCCGTTGCAAAACACTCCGGGATTAGCCACTTCCAGCAGTAACCTCGGGCTCTGGACTGTGTTGCAACAACCGTGCGTATGATTGGGAAAGACAGATGGGCGAGAAGACAAGGAGCCCGGTGTTAATGGGAGACTGGCCTCCACCGAAAAACGACCCCATAGGTCGTTTGTACAAGCAGCTTAGTTTGACCTACGGTTACGTTTTAAGCTACTTCCTCGCATGGTTAATGGACATAACGCCGAACCCTTGACTATTGATTGTAATTAAGGCTTGTCACCTAAGTTAATAGTAGCGACTTAATGAAGCGCGAACTATTTAGTAACAAGTGGCTCCTCTCTTTGTGAACCAGATTAATAACGACCATTGATGACTTATTGATTCGACAATGCTTGATGCGCTTCGCCAACACTTTCTAGGGTTTTAAAGTAATGAATGGATTAATTGCTCGAAAGTAAATGGAAAATACTTGAAAGTCAAACCTGTGATTTCGTCTGTCGGTTCCTCACTCTGGCAGTGAGGACTACAAAAAAGGTGTAGCAGGACTACAAACCAGGTGTAGCAGCCATTGTGGCTGGTGTGTGTAAGCCCAGCAGTAAGCAGGATCCCGGGACCAAAGCTAACACAGACAGTCTGATGTGTTACACACTACATCACACTATATGGGAACACTGTTGTACAGACATGTTGGTTGTCATGGACACATCAGCATCACGTTTCGTGTGGTTGTCATGGACACATCAGCATCACGTTTCAGTCTCTTTTTTTTTTGTTTTTCTTGTTGGAGTACATGTTTACCACTACCAGGGGTGGAACGTCTGGACGGGCAAAGCAGGCAATTGCTTGGAGCCCCCAAGAATCTAGGGCCCCCCTAAAGGCTGACTGACTTGACTACACAGCAATGACAGCAACGGCTCAAAATTGCAACAAGCTCAACCCCCAACCCCCCCCCCCAAAAGGGCGGACTCATGCAAGTTTGATTTGAAGCCTCCCTACACGTGCAAAACCAACATGCAGAGGCTCACAGAAAGTTGACTGAGTTCATCTGGAAAGAAGGTTTATTGAGAGAAACGCATCATCACTCATCTAAGAGACCTCCTCAGTCTCAACGAACTGCGTATGCTTCAAACAATCCCCGCTTCCGGCGTGGGAAGATGGCGGCGGCGCGAACTCACGTTTGCAGCGGCCTCACCCAGTACCGACTACGCAGTGTCCATGTCTACATCTGCCTCTAAGTTTGTGTCATCGTGTGAAGGTTTATTTTGATCATCGGTTTTTCTTCGTTTAATGACTGGGAGAGTGGGCGTTGGATTGGCTGAGAGAGCTCGGCGTCCTGTGGGCCCAGGGACCACGGCCCTGCATGGAGCTGCGCCCGAGAGGAAACACCGAGGTTGTCGGGCGGCGGCCTCACCTAGCGTCGACTGGGCAGTGTTTTTGTCTGCATCTGCATTTGTGTCGTCATGTGGCGTGCGGGGGAGGTGTGCAAAGGTGTCTGCCTGGGAGAGCTGGCGTTGGATTGGCTGAGGGAGCCTGGTCTGCTGCGTTCGGTGGGCCCAAGGACCACAGCCCGGCCCGGAGCTGCGGGCACAGTGATGACTGCATGATGAAGAACCTCTCGTGGTTGCGTTGATTCAAAACCTTGGACAAATGGTGGGTGAGGGTGGGGGGCGTGGATGTGTTGGGCGGGAGTAGCTGGGATGATCCGCGAGAAGGGCGCGTGTCCAGAGTCGCCATCCCACACCGCTTTACCCGGTCCCCTCCACCGGCCCGCTGTCGGACACCACCCCGCGAAGACGCCCCGACCACCGCGACTCAGAGTGCCCCAGACACAAGACGGCCCCACGAAATGGGCCACACACCGCCCTGTCCGGTGGCAGAGAGAGGTGGGCGCTGCCCCCCCCCCGCCACAGTACGAGTCCAGCCCTGCGTCGCACCCCAACCCGACCGACCCAGTTGTCCAGTGGGGCCTCGACAGCTGTAAAAAGCACAAGTCTGAACCATTGCACCAAAATTGAGAGTGATGATGTAACTACAGCTCACTGCAAATTGAGAGAAATTCAAAAGGTTGGTAGAACATATAATAGAGATTAGGAAGTAGACTCCTGTGAGTGACAAGTCTTTATCATCATATACTGGAAAATGAGTGCGGTTTCACATCCTCAACACCGGAGAAGGGGAGATAGTACGCCGGGTGCAGATCTGCGCTCTGCTGAGTGCCCTCCTCGAGTTGCAATCTGTTCTCAGTGAATTTAATTATCTCTATAATTGTTATATGTTTGCATTTGTTTTTGTTTTTTTAATGTCAAACGTGAAATAAAATGGTTTTTGGAGATTCTTTAACAGGGGCTTTAGGAATATAATGGCAATGACGAGTCAGAAGTGGACAGCATTAGCCAAAAAAAGAAAAAAAAGGAAGATTTTCTCCTGCGGACAGCGTGTTGAAGTGTCCTTGAGCAAGACACTGAACCCTCAACTGCTCCTGATGAGCAGGTTGGCAGCTCGCATGGCAGCCTCCGCCATCAGTGTGTGAAGGGGTGAGTGAATGTGTGAAGGGGTGAATGTGAGGCGTACACTGTAATGCGCTTTGAGTGGCTGCCAGACTAGAGAAGCACTACATACATGCAGTCCATTTACCACCCCTGAGACACTGGCCCAGACAGCATCCGGATGTGGGCCACTTCAGGCCCTCACGACCTTCTTCTGGCCCTGACAAAGTGGATGTGAGCCTGAAGTGGCCCACATGTATAACAGCAAACCTGGCCCAAATATGCCAAATCAAATGTTGGCCTTTTTCTGGCAAAGACGCGGTGCTCTGGGCAACATGTGATCTGGATGTGACCCTGAAGTGGCCCGTGTGGTAAATGATGAATATGGCCCAAATATCACAACACAAATACGGGCCACCTTTGGCAAATATGTGGCACATGCGGCACTGCTGTGGCTTGGTTCTGGCCCAGATCTGGCAAACAGGAGCCGACCGCCCAAGTGCCATCATTCCACGCGGTACGTGGGCCGGATGTAAGTGTCGGGTGTGGGACGGGTCCGGGCCACAGCAGTTTTGCTACCTGGGACACTTGACGGGATGCCTCCCAGCATGCATTGCATCGCACACGTGTGCATAGAAAGTGAATGGCGAGCTTGGAAATGACGCACCAGTGTGAGCGCACCGTTAACCCTTTTAGCACCATGTATAGGAAATCCTATACCACAATACAGGGAAACCCATGTTTAGTTTGCTCCGCAGCAGCGACACCCAAAACGAGAACACAACAGTTTTGATCCACAACCGGCGTTACACAGTTTTGCAAAAACAAGCACTTACTTCTTGATGGGCTCATACGGGCGAGATAATTTACCCTATCAGACACCGAAATACTCGGCATTCGTTCACATGAGTTCTTAGCCCCGGCCCTCTCTGTCTGCCCCCTTCGGTGAATTCTGCTACGCTTTGAGAAGCGCTCTGCTCCCAGAGAGATAATGTTATTGTCTCTGCATCCCTTCATAAAATGTTGTTTACTCCATTAATTACTATTCCCTTTTAATGTGCCGCGGGGGCTATCTGGCATATGCAGCGAAGTGCCGCCTGTAAAAACCCCTTCTGGAAGATCCATAAAAGTATTAAAACCACAGGCGGCTCCTCCAGAGGGCCTCTTAATGGGCCCGTGTCTTCCAGGGAATGTTAAAATGTAAATTATGGAGTATTTTACGCCGCTAAATGACAGCCGGGGGAGCGCCGGGCGGCTGACCGCGGAGAGAGCCTCACCTTGGTGCGAGCGCCACAATTACCCGCCGTTTGGCAGATGCCACCAGCCGGGACCCGCCATTGCTGCGGTGGCGCAAAAGCCGTGGAGACTCCACGAGAGGAGGCGCGCTCCTCTCAAGACACGCATCACCGCGTGACGATCTAAAACGAAGGCACGTTCGTCTCTAGAGAGTTCGTGGAACTTCCAAGCGGAGAAGAATTTATATCACGTGTTTATTTTCCTCCCCCTCCCCCCTTTTCTCCCCAATTGTACTTGGCCAATTACCCCACTCTTCCGAGCCGTCCCGGTCGCTGCTCCACCCCCTATTCATGATCCGGGGAGGGCTGCAGACTACCGCATGCCTCCTCCCATACATGTGGAGTCGCCAGCCGTTTCTTTTCACCTGACAGTGAGGAGTTTCGCCAGGAGGATGTAGCACGTGAGAGGACCACGCTATTTGTCCTAGTCCCCCCCCCCCCCCCGAACAGGCGCTCCGACCGACCAGAGGAGGCGCTAGTGGAGCGACCAGGACACATACCCACATCCGGCTTCCCACCCGCAGACACGACCAATCGACCCTGTGCATAAGTGTAGTCCACTGACTTCCGGTTTCTACTGCAGCGGTCACACCAGTTTCCTGTATGTTGGCGTGCGCTATTGACTATGGCACATTTTTCACAATGGCTGCAAGATTTACCCAATTTCCCTTCGGGGATGAATAAAGTATTGTAGCGAAGTCGGGGGGGGGGCAACCACAGGAACTGCCGCGGCCGGGGCGCGAACCCGTATCTACCGCGCCGCGGGAGACATCGCTGACCTACCCTTTAGTCGAGCGGTTAGCGATGTCTCCTGCGGTGCGGGCGATACGGGTTCGCGTCCCGACTGTGGCGGTTCCCAGGCTGCCCCCGAATTCGCTACAGTATTCTGATTCTGATTACCATGGATAAATGTCAACGACACCACAGAACTGTCGACACACTTTCACCTGCACCTACCAGCAAATGGGTGAAAAGTTTTAAATTGTACATATCACGTTACGTCCACAATTCCGTCCGTCCGAAACCTTTCCCCGTGTGCTGGTAGGTGCAGGTGAAGGTGTGTGGACAGTTGTGTGCATGTGGTTGACATTTATCCATGGTAAATCCTGCAGGCATCGCCAGAAACATGCCATTGTCAATAGCGCACACCAACAAACAGAAAACTGGTCTGACCGCTGCAGTAGAAACCGGAAGTCAGTGGACTACAGTTATGCACAGAGCCGATTAGGTCTGTAGGGACGCCCGACCAAGCCGGAGGTAACACGGGGATTCGAACCGGCGACCCCCGTGTTTGTAGGCAACAGAACAGACCGCTACGCTCCCCGGATGCTCCTGTTTTTTGTTTTTTGTTAAGCTCTTCCATAAACTCTCTTGTACGTTTGTGGGCTTTAACAACACCGTAACCAGGAGTTAGAGTAACGAGACTTGTCAGAGCGCTTTTCCTGGAAGCGGTTTTGCTGTTGGTGAGGGAGACTGGGGAGCCCCCCGTCCCCCATCGAGCGACCCCCAAAATCAGCAGGAACAAAAACAAGCCGCCAGCCAGCCGCTTCTGCTGGGCCTGATAGAGAGAAACTCTTGAATCGGAAAAATGTCATCCGTCTATCTAAAGGGCTGTGGTACCAGGTGGTTTTTGTTTATTTATTTATTTATTCGTTTGTTTAGTTATTCATTTATTCAGGTTGCTGTGTTTTTTGAATATTAGTCAAAAAATCGTCCTGTGGTGATTGGAATATATACTACATGACAAACTGTCAAAGGAAAACGGGACTGTGAAGTGAATTTCTTTGAGTCGCTATCTTGTCTTCTCTGCCATGACTTAAAGACACGTCACTCTGTCAAGAAGGCGACTCCACACCTGTATGCTGAATTACCTTCACGTCCTCTGCGGTCGGTGGAAATGGCCCCTTTGTTTCCTTCCGCTTCCGCTTCCGGTGTGGGAAGATGGCGGCGCGCATGCACGTTTGCGGCGGCCTCGCCCGGTACCGTCCATGCAGCGTCTTTGTCCACGTCTAAGTTTGTCTTGGTTTGATGGCTGGGAGAGCCTGGTCTGCTGCGTCCTGTGGGCCCAGGGACCACGGCCCCTGCCTGGAGCTGCGCCCGAAGAGGAAACACCGAGGGCGGTCTGACAGGACGCGGGAGCGGGGCGGGCTAAGCTAACTGCTAGCCCATGCAGACCGGCAGTTCCGAGTCACCCTGGCTGGCGTTCGTTCTCCTGGACAGATTTATCTATTTATTTGTTTTGTTTAGTTTAGTTAAAGTCTGGGTATGTGTTCCGGTCCTTCTTGTACTTCTTGGACATGTGTTTGTGTCTTCGTGTAGCTCCGCTGTGGGCTGGGGAAACGAAACGACAAAAGTGTTTCCGATCTCAACCGGAGGTAGAAATGAAGAAAACGCGCCTCTTCCGGGAGCCTCGGAGAGGGTTCGGGGTCTTCGAAAGCTTTCGCTTTGCGGCACTGTCGTGAGAAGGAGGCGCCTCTTCCGGGCCACGTGTCTGTCTGAGGCGGGTGCCAGCGTCAGCTGAGGGGCACGGGGTCCCCGCCGCCTGCCGTGTGAGTGGTGCGTGTGGCGCTGCAGAGTTCAGCGGCTGCAGATGCACCGCTCCATTAAAGCACACCGGGTGCCCGCGCGGAGATGGAGGGGGCATTAGAGGGCAGCCAGAAGTTTCCCCGTAATGGAAAAACCAAAAACGAAACAAGGCCAGGCCTTAAATTACAGGCTCGCCATTACACGGAAATACCCAAGTACTGTGTTAGTGCAATAGCTGTAATTTCCCTGTGATGGACGGTAATTACTGAGTAATACAGGAGTAAAATAAGGTCCTTTCTATGTCGCTGGTCTGCTTCCTCGTCATTATGATGTGCTGTTAAAAGCACTAGGTGGTAGATCCACGCGTCACCCAGCAACTCTTCCGAATCCTTCGCATCGCGGGGATAAATAGTGATAATACTGTAATCCGTCTGGGAAACTTTAATGAGGCGGATGCTGAATGTCCTGCTGGGTAATATAACCAAAGGAGAGACAGCGCCGCGTTTAATATTCACCTTCTATTCAAGTTTGAGGGCTAAACGCCGTTTATCCCTGCAACACCAGGGATTTAGTGCACTTGTGCTCGGGATAATGTGATTTGTGAATTTATCCCAAACAGGTTGCTAGCCGGCACGAGCCCTCCAACCCGTACGACCGCATGGGTCGTTGTCCCCCTAATACGACCCACAGGAGCGTTTCCCTAAATTAGCGCCCCCTACCGGCGGCAGGAGATATGCCACAGATACGCTTCGCCTCTGTGCATTGTGGGTTTTTAAAACAACGTGAGAACAACAGAACATGCGGCCGGTGTGTTGTTGTGTTGTTTCTCCGTCTAGTATAGTAAGTAAGGTTGCTATTGGCAGTATGTTTACCTATGAATGACGTCATAAGAGCTAACTTAACGTTAGCCACAAGTTAGCAAGTCAGCTAGCGTGGACATTATAACCGCTTTGTGACATTACACTTTGCTTTTATTAATATTAGTTCTCGCGAGAGCTTATGGAAGGAGATGCTTATGGTTACAGGGGAAGTGACGTGTTATAATGACGGAGGAGCGCGAGGAAGTAGCGTAAAACGTAACTGTAGGTCGTAATAAGCTGCTTGCACAAACGACCTATGGGGTCGTTTTTTAGTGGACGTCTGTGTCACTGCGCCACCGGCTAGCGCGGTCGCCTCACAGCAGGAAGGTCCTGAGTTCGAGCCCCGGGGTAGTCCAACCTTGGTGGGTCGTCCCGGGTCGTCCTCTGTGTGGAGTTTGCATGTTCCCCCCTTGTCTGTGTGGGTTTCCTCCGGGGGCTCCGGTTTCCTGCCACAGTCCAAACACATGTAGGTCAGGTGGATCAGCCGTACTGAATTGTCCCTAGGTGTGTGTGTATGTGTGTGTGTGTGTGTGTGTGTGTGTGTTTGTGTGTGTACGTGTGTGTGTGTGTCGGCCCTGTGATGGCCTGGCGGCCTGTCCAGGGTGTCTCCCCGCCTGTCGCCCAATGACTGCTGGGACAGGCTCCAGCATCCCCACAACCCTGAGGGCAGGATAAGCCATGTGGATAATACATGGATGGATAATGGATGGATGGATGGATGGATGGAGATTGTATTCAACAGCACAATATAATGAGAAGGAAGCAAACTAGAGACATAACGATACCCCCGTTTTACTCACGTACAACTAATTAACTAGTAATTAACAGTCGCTATATGAAATGCAACTTGAATGATTGATTGATTGATAGATTGATTGATTGATCATAGTTTCGTTACATCTATTTCATTAATAAGTAAGTCAGTTGTTTCTGTGCGATGAATTGCCTGTAATTTAAAGCGTTACCAATTATAAACCCCTTTCATGGGTGATGAAGCGCACATTCCTATGTGATTTGTTCAAGATTCGGTGTGGGTGAAAAAACCTCCTGGATGGACAAAAAACAGGATGAGCAAGGCAAACAGGATGAGCAAGGCAAGCTGGTATCCTGTTCCTCAAAGCTGTCGGCTCGACACCACCGATTACGTGACATCAGGGCAGAGTCGACAGTGTTGACTTCTTCCAAGTTTCCATCCACCCGTTCCCAGAGGCCAAACCTGAGCCACTGCTGCTGATCCACTGCTGCTGATCCACACCTGCTGATCCAAACCTGCTGATCCACTGCTGCTGATCCACAGCTGCTGATCCACTGCTGCTGATCCACTGCTGCTGATCCACAGCTGCTGATCCACTGCTGCTGATCCACTGCTGCTGATCTACAGCTGCTGATCCACAGCTGCTGATCCACAGCTGTTGATCCACTGCTGCTGATCTACAGCTGCTGATCCACAGCTGCTGATCCACTGCTGCTGAACTACAGCTGCTGATCCACTGTTGCTGAACTACAGCTGCTGATCCACTGCTGCTGAACTACAGCTGCTGATCCACTGTTGCTGAACTACAGCTGCTGATCCACTGCTGCTGAACTACAGCTGCTGATCCACTGTTGCTGAACTACAGCTGCTGATCCACTGTTGCTGAACTACAGCTGCTGATCCATCGCTGTTGATCCATCGCTGCTGATCCATCACTGCTGATCCACTGCTGCTGATCCACAGCTGCTGATCCACTGCTGCTGATCCACAGCTGCTGATCCACTGCTGCTGATCCACTGCTGCTGATCTACAGCTGCTGATCCACTGCTGCTGATCCACTGCTGCTGATCCACAGCTGCTGATCCACTGCTGCTGATCTACAGCTGCTGATCCACAGCTGCTGAACTACAGCTGCTGATCCACTGTTGCTGAACTACAGCTGCTGATCCACTGTTGCTGAACTACAGCTGCTGATCCATCGCTGTTGATCCATCGCTGCTGATCCACTGCTGCTGATCCACAGCTGCTGATCCACTGCTGCTGATCCACTGTTGCTGAACTACAACTGCTGATCCATCGCTGTTGATCCATCGCTGCTGATCCATCACTGCTGATCCATCGCTGCTGATCCATCGCTGCTGATCCATCGCTGCTGATCCATCACTGCTGATCCATCGCTGCTGATCAACAGCTGCTGATCCACAGCTGCCGATCCACTGCTGCTGATCCACTGCTGCTGATCTACAGCTGCTGATCCACTGCTGCTGATCCACACCTGCTGATCCACTGCTGCTGATCCATCACTGCTGATCCATCGCTGCTGATCAACAGCTGCTGAGCCATTGCTGCTGATCCACTGCTGCTGCCACTTTAGCATGGAGGGTAAAAGTAAAGGGCCCAAATTAGAACCATGTTCAGATGAATTCTCAATTGGGCATCATCTTGCTGAGTGAACCCTTTTTCATTAGACAGTGAGTCAAGGGCGGATGGTGAGTGAGTGTGTGTGTGTGTGTGTGTGTGTGTGTGTGTGTGTGTGTGTGTGTGTGTGTGTGTGTGTGTGTGTGGTATAATGAAGGGAAATTTGAAGGGCTGTACATTAAGACATACACTTTTAACACAGTGCAGCTGAAGAAGAAGGCGTTTGAAGTGACACTCAGGCCTTCTGTGAAGCCGCTCACTTGACAGATGGCAAAGATGGATGTGCGATTGATTGCTGGATTGAATCCCCGTGTTGCCTCCGGCTTGGTCGGGTGTCCCTGCAGACACAATTGGCCGTGTCTGCGGGTGGGAAGCCAGATGTAGGTATGTGTCCTGGTCGCTGTACTAGCGCCTCCTCTGGTCGGTCGGGGCACCTGTTCGGAGGGGGGTGGACTGGGGGGAATAGCATGATCCTCCCATGCAGGACGTCCCCCTGGGGAAACTCCTCACTGTCACACAGGTGAAAAGAATCGGCTGGTGACTCCACATGTATCGGAGGAGGCGTGTGGTAGTCTGCACCCAGAGAGCATCCGGATGTGGGCCACGTCAGGCAGTGATGCGGCACTGGTGGTCTTCTTCTGGCCCTGACAAAATGGATGTGAGCCTGAAGTGGCCCACATGTATAATAGCAAATATGGCTCAAATATGCCAAATCAAATGTGGGCCTTTTGTGGCAAAGATGTGGTGCTCTGGGCAACATGTGATCTGGATGTGACCCCGAAGTGGCCCGTGTGGTAAATAGTGAATATGGCCCAAATATCACAAAACTAATATGGGCCACCTTTGGCAGATATGTGGCACGTGCAGCATTGCTGTGGTTTGGTTCTGGCCCAGATCTGGCAAACAGGAGCGGACCGCCCAAGTGCCATCATTCCACGTGGTATGTGGGCCGGATGAAAGTGTTGGGTGTGGGACGGGTCTGGGCCACAGCAGTTTTGCTCTCTGGGCAGCCTCCCCGGATCGGCAGAGGGGTCGGAGCAGAGATCGGGACGGCTCAGAAGAATGGGGTAATTGGCCGGATACAATTGGGGAGAAAAAAGGGGACCCCCCCCCCAAAAAAAGATGGATGTGTGTCTGTGAGGATTCGGCTCCGTAATCTTTACCTTCAGTTGAGAGCTGCACCGCAGAACGAAACCAGAATCAGAACCAATCAGAGTGGAAATACGTAGGAAATAGGCGATACAGTAATTGACACGACCACTGGCCAGAGGCTCCGCAGCCAACCGGTGACATTTTCAGCCCGTATGAGTGGCACCTGCGCACTGGTTGGCCTGTGATTGGGTGCACCTGTGCTGGGGACTATTTGACCGGCTGCTTTGCAGACATACGTCATCGAGTCCTGGAGAGGCTTCGCGTAGGTCTGCGGAAGCCCGTATCTCCCGGACCCTCGTCTGCCTCCTCTGTGCATTTTTGCCTGCCCTGTTCGGCAGTGGTGTTTTGGTTATTGTGTGTTCGCGGAAGTCCAGCAAAGCGACTCAGTACTTTACCCACTGCCTCTTCCTCTTCCCTGCGACTGGGCCCAAACACACGGCGTTGGAGTAGTCCTTCGGTGGCGCGGAACTGTTTACTCAGCTCTGCCGATATGCACAAAGCAGCGTCGAGAACTGGGCGGGCGGCGTGCCGGTGGGACTCGGACACGCAGCAATCCCACGGCGCGTGACTTGTGAGCGAATGTGTCGCGAGTCAGCTCAGAGAGTTAGGGTCCGTGTTAACACTTGCACCTCCTAATTAGCCCATGCTTCTTATCCAAAGCGACTCACGAGAGAGGCAGCAATTAGCAGATATGTTCATGTGTCAACCTAGAGGCACGTTAAGAGCAAGAAACAGTAATCAAGTCATAGCCGAGGGCGCGTGTCATGTCAGGTTTAATTGGTTTGAGTGTGCAAAATGCAGATCTCCGGTAGAAACGCGAGGAACAGGAAGCGGATTCGGATGACGTCACGTGTCTGTAGGCGCTATTTAACAACTGTTTTGAAAGGTGCTACATGAATAGAGGAGTTGTTGTCCTCTTCGTTCCCAGTTCTGTACCGAATTCGGGGGGGGGGGCAGCCGGGACCCGCCGCAGCCGGGACGCGAACCCGCACGCACCACGGGCGACTGCGCTAACCAGTCGACTTAAGCCAAGGCGAGCCTACTTATCCGTGCACGTTACACTGCCCCCCCAGACCCCCCCCCCTTCAGGAGCATACCAGCTCCCTCACGCCTCTGGGCGCACGCGCTAATGATGGCCTCACGATCCCACTTCTGACGCCGATGTATCGAACTCGGGGGCAGTCAGGGAACCGCCGCAGCCGGGACGCGAACCCGGGTCTCCCGCACCACGGGAGCCACGGGCTCGTTAGCCAAGAGCTAGCGAGTTCATTTAGCCGTGCACGTTGCGTGAGGTGGCGGCGGCCATCAGCAGCACGGTGAAGGTTTGCAACGTGTCACCATTACAGTGGAGCGCGTGGGGTCAGACGGGTGAGCAGCCTCCATTACCACCAATGAATTTGTGACTCTGCTAAAAACGAAGAAGAAGGGAACACGCACCTAAAGATGAATCAGCAGCAGCTCTAATGGTGGCAGTGGCATGACGCTGCAGTTTATAGCCCCAGTGTGGGAATTACCCCAAGTCGTGTTGGGGAGGGGGGCTGTAGCCGTGAGAAATCGTCTCCGAAACAATAATCACAACTTAAATGCAAATTTAACCTGCAATTCAATATTCGAGTCACCCCACAGCCTCCCCATGATCAATTTTTTAGGGGGGCTCAAGGTTAATTGAGGGGTACGCAGCCCCACCCAGCACAGTCCATAGTTCACTTCTTGTATAGCCGTTTGCTACACACACATGACAACAAGGTGACATATATCCGTCCATCCATCATCCAAGCCGCTTATCCCAATCGGGGTGGAGGGGGTGCTGGAGCCTATCCCGGCAGTCATCGGGCGGCAGGCGGGGAGACACCCTGGACAGGCTGCTAGTCCATCATAGACCCCCCCATCCCCCACCCCCCACACACATTCACACCTAGGGACAATTTAGTACGGCTGAGTCACCTGACCTACATGTCTTTGGACTGTGGGAGGAAACCGGAGCCCCCGGAGGAAACCCACGCAGACACGGGGAGAACATGTAAACTCCACACAGAGGACGACCCGGGACCCAGCTGCTTCTTTTCACCTGACAGTGAGGAGTTTCGCCAGGGGCACGTAGCGCGGGGGAGGATCACGCTATTCCCCCCTCCCTGAACAGGCGCCCAGACTGACCAGACGAGGCGCTAGTGCAGCGACCAGAACTCATACCCACATCCGGCTTCCCACCCGCAGACAAGGCCAATTGTGTCTGTAGGGACGCCCGACCAAGCCGGAGGCAACACGGGGATTCGATTCGACGACCCCCGTGTTGATAGGCAACGGACTAGACCGCCACGCCACCCGGACGCCCCTATCTAGCCCCTATCACTGTGTGGAGACTAAGTCCTGTCAGTTAAATCAGTAATAAATATGTTCTTTTAAGGAGCCAAAATACCCATGAAAAACTGAAGTGTTCCTCGGTGCATTGCTCCGTGCCTCCGTCTTGTTTAATTAGAAGATGGGAGAACTGGAGAACAAACCCACCGTCAGTTTTACTAAACGGAGCGCAGAACCGAAGATACGAAACCCAGTGGGTGGGAAGCCGGATGTGGGTATGTGTCCCTGGTCGCTGCACTAGCGCCTCCTCTGGTCGGTCTGGGCGCCTGTTCGCGGGGGGGGGGGGCTGGGAGGAATAACGTGATCCTCCCACGCGCTACGTCGTCCTGGAGAAACTCCTCACTGTCAGGTGAAAAGAAGCGGCTGGCGACTCCACATGTGTAGGAGGAGGCCCTCCCCGGATCGGCAGAGGGGGTGGAGCAGCGGCCGGGACGGCTCGGAAAGAGTGGGGTAATTGGCCAAGTACAACTGGGGAGAAATAAGGGGGGGGGGGGGAGAAAGAAAAACAACAATAACATCGTAACAACCCTCACTTATGGTCATGAACTTTGGGAATGGGGGGGGGGCAGGGGACCATTGCCCCCCCCCACACACACTTTTACCCTCTTTCCACATTTTGTTAAAGTCAGGAATCCCTGTATCCCCGCTAATGTCCCTATATTGCAACACTTACGGTAAAAAGGCGTGTCAGTCATTCCCGTCCACTGTAAGAAGTTAGGTCAAAATAAAGCACGCAGACATAAACCAGGAAGAATGTTCACATTTTAATCCAATCAAAGGGGACGTTGCAACACAAATCAAACGCATTGTGTGTTTGCGTTGTTGGTCTGTTTGAGCCGTTAACTTGGCTAACTTCAGCTCTGCTAGCTAGTTAGCTAGCTAGCTAGCTAGCTATCAATGTTGCGAACACGTGCTTCTGCAAAATGTCAAAGGAACCAGTGAAGAAGAAAGTAAAACACAGCCAAACAAAACTAAACTTTAACAGTAATGTTACACCCCCGCCGTCCACAACTCCGCTGGAGCCTGCCCCCCCCCCAAATCGAGAACCAGCGGAGCCAGGACCCCGAAGCTCAACGCAGAACGCTACATGAGATTGCCCAACTGCCACAAAGTAAAAATATGGGGCGGACACGTGTCTTCAGTAACGTGCTCTATTGTATTAAAACCGCAAATACGGGCATGCGGAGCTGCGCTCTTACAGCACCATACAGTCCAGTCCGCCCCTGCACACGCATATATATTGTAGCGAATTCGGGAGGCAACCACAGGAACTGCCGCGGCCGGGACGCGAACCCGTATCGCCCGCACCGCGGGAGACGTCGCCGACCGCTCGACTAAAGGGTCAGACCCGTTAGTCAAGGACCAACGTGTCTACTTATCCATGCACGTTACACTACAATGGTTGTGCCCCCCCCCCCCACACTTCTGAAATGATTCCAGCGCGCCTAGTAGTGACCGAAAGGGGGAGCTGGCGGATAAAAGCGGCTGAAATGAGTTTCATTCGTAGGGTGTCTGGGCTCAGCCTTAGAGATAGGGTGAGGAGCTCGGACATCCGGAGGGAGCTCGGAGTAGAGCCGCTGCTCCTTCGCGTCGAAAGGAGCCAGTTGAGGTGGTTCGGGCATCTGATCAGGAGGCCTCCTGGGCGCCTTCCTTTGGAGGTTTACCGGGCACGTCCAACTGGGAGGAGACCCCGGGGTAGACCCAGAACTGGAGGGACTACATGTCCAACCTGGTCTGGGAACACCTTGGGATCCTCCAGGAGGAGCTGGAGAGCGTTGCTGGGGAGAGAGACGTCTGGAGTGCCCTACTTAGCTTGCTGCCACCGTGACCCCGATCCCGGACAAGCGGTTGAAGATGAATAAATGAATTAACAAACAAACAAACAAACAAACAAACAGGAAAGACAAGTAAGGCAGATGTTCTCCAGCAGGCGTCGGTGTACCACCGGCTCAGCGTCGGGGTCCTGGGAGAGAGTAAATAGCACCTGCTGATGCCGACGACGTTTACCCGCAGGCCACCCCACATCTAATTAAGAGGTGAAAGATGTGGAACTAAATGGAAACGCCGCAAATCTGCCGCCGCGTCACCGCCGCGCCGCGGCCGCCGCCTTGGTAAATAGATCCGTTCGGGTGGCTCGCGTCGTCAGAGCGGCGGTGTCCCTCCGCAGGCCTGCGGTTCAGCTCCTCCTTTACGCCCATAAAAATAGACTTGATGGATGACTCTGCAGCGCACCGACAGACGCCCAGGGGACCCCCCCACCCCCCCACCGTCCTCCAAAACTACCCCAGTCCACCCCTCCTTCACTCCCCCCCACCACCACCACCACCGCCGCCACCACCTCCTCCACCTGCACAAACATCATCATCACCGCCGGTCTAATTCTCCTCCAGGCGTTCGGCAGGGTGCTGTTCGGTCTCTCAGCAATGTCGGTGTCTGTTGTTGTTTGGTGTTGTTGTTGTTGTTTGTTGCGGTTATTGTTCGTTCGGTTGATTTTGTTTGGATGTGCCGTTGCTTCCAATTAGTTCACGAGGGCTCCCGCGACGTGGCACTATAAGCTGTTAATCTGCGGGACAGAAAGAAGAGATTTAAGGCAGGAAAAACAACGAGAGAGAAAACAGAGAGAGACCGAGAGAGACAGGCAGAGAGAGAGAGAGACAGGCAGACAGACAGCGAGAGAGAAACAGGCAGACAGACAGAGAGGGAGAGACAGGCAGACAGACAGACAGATAGAGAGAGAGAGAGAGAGAGAGAGAGAGAGAGAGAGAGAGAGAGAGAGAGAGAGAGAGAGAGAGAGAGAGACAGGCAGACAGACAGCGAGAGAGAAACAGGCAGACAGACAGAGAGGGAGAGACAGGCAGACAGAGAGAGAGAGAGAGAGAGAGAGAGAGAGAGAGAGAGAGAGAGACAGGCAGACAGACAGACAGACAGATAGATATAGAGACAGCGAGAGAGAGAGAGACACAGACAGACAGATAGAGAGACAGACAGACAGATAGAGAGAGAGAGAGACAGACAGACAGACGGGTAGAGAGAGAGAGAGAGACAGACAGACAGACAGATAGATAGAGAGAGAGAGATACAGACAGACAGACAGATAAAGAGAGAGAGACAGGCAGACAGGCAGACAGACAGACAGACAGAGAGACAGACAGACAGACAGACAGATAGAGAGAGAGAGAGAGTTGAAGACCATTATGCGTAACGCTGAGCAGGCTGCAGAGAACAAACATCCACCCTGCAAACAGCAGAGACGATGTAGTGAAAGAAGCTGCTTTAATATGTATCTGTGTGTGTGTCTGTGTGTCTCTGTGTGTGTGTCTGTGTGTGTCTGTGTGTCTCTGTGTGTGTGTCTGTGTGTCTCTGTGTATGTGTGTGTCTGTGTGTCTCTGTGTGTGTGTGTCCGTGTGTGTGTGTCTCTGTGTGTTTGTGTGTGTGTCTGTGTGTTTCTGTGTGTGTGTGTCTGTGTGTCTGTGTGTGTGTGTTTGTGTGTGTGTATGTGTGTGTGTCTGTGTGTGTGTGTGTGTCTCTGTGTGTGTGTGTGTGTGTCTCTGTGTGTGTGTCTGTGTGTCTGTGTGTCTCTCTGTGTGTGTGTCTGTGTGTCTGTGTTTGTGTGTGTGTATGTGTGTGTGTGTGTGTGTGTATGTATGTGTGTATGTGTATATGTGTGTGTGTGTGTGTGCAAGAACGTATTTCGTGCGCATCGCGTGAATCCATTCATTCGGCAGCAGCTGGGTTTTAAACGCGCGAGCCCTCATTTACTGCTGCTATCAATGGGCGCGCGGTATCGATCGGCCGCGTTCTCAAGCCAGAGGCTAATAGACACCACGTGAAACCAGTAGATCCAGTAAATAATGCACTGCGAGACACCGGGCTTGTTTATCTGGGGGGGAGGGGGAGAGAGGGGAGGAACCACGGAGAGAGAGAGAGAGAGAGAGAGAGAGAGAGAGAGAGATGGCCACAGACAGACGGACAGGCAGCAAGGGGAGGATCCCGGCAGGGAGACGGACAGGATGACAGACAGACGGTCAGAAAGAGAGGGAGAGGGGCGTCCGGTTGGCGTAGCGGTCTATCCCGCTGCCTACCAGCACGGGGATCGCCGGTTCGAATCCCCGTGTTACCTCCGGCTCGGTCGGGCGTCCCTACAGACACAATTGGCCGTGTCTGCGGGTGGGAAGCCGGATGTGTCCTGGTCGCTGCGCTAGCGCCTCCTCTGGTCGGTTGGGGCACCTGTCCGAGGGGGCGGGGCAGCGTGATCCTCCCACGCACTACGTCCCCCCCTGGTGAAACTCCTCACCGTCCGGTGAAAAGAAACGGCTGGTGACCCCGCGTGCATGGGAGGAGGCATGTGGTAGTCTGCAGCCCTCCCCGGGTCGGCAGAGGAGGCGGAGCGGCGACCGGGACGGCCCGGGAGAGTGGGGGTACAAATAGGGAGGGAAAAAGGGGGGAAATCCAAAAAAAAAGAAAGAGGGGGCCGCAAAGAGAGGGTGATAGATGGACACAGACAGACAGACGGAGAGACAGTAAGGGAGGGATCCGGGCGGGGAGGTTGATAGACAGACAGCCAGAGAGGGAGGCGGCAGAGGAGGAGGCTCCAGCAGGTTCCTAATGTGCGTCATCTGGCGGTGATGGTGTTAAGCCGCTACGTCTGTCCTGCCGTCCTCGCTCTGGGACCGTCAGACGCCACCTGCCGCCTCCACCGTCCAGCGGTCCAGCCGAACCGCGGTCCGGCCGGACCGCTGGGCTGGAGGCCCCCGCCTGGAACACGCGGGGCCCCGCTTGCTGCTTGTGCCGGTTCAGCGCCGCTCGGAGGGGGGCACATTATTCCACCCCACCAGTCAGTGTGAAGTATTGAAGCCGTTTGCCCCCCCGGGGGGGCAAAACTCTGCAGGCTCGGATTCTTAAAGGAAATCGCAGATGCCTCATCAATGATATAACAGAAAGAACATGAGGACGGGGGAGGAGGAGGAGGAGGAGGGAGGACGGGGGGGGGCTGTGTGAAAAGACAGTGTATGAGCTAGGTGCGGGAACCGAGTCAGGGAATTCACAGAGGCACGCGCCGACTTCAGTGGAGCTCCTGGTCGCGTGGTTCGAGGTATTCCCGGCGAGGAGCAGGAGTACTGAAGGAGGTCGGAACAGTTTCAAACTTCTCTCCTGGTTTTGATGAAAGTTGACGGAGGCGCCCGAGATGAAATGGCGGCGGGCCGGAGGGAGAGGCCGCGGGTGCACGGGAATGTTGAAAGCGAGAGGACGGTTTGGCAAGCTGCCGACGCGAAACCGTTTCTCCCCCCCCCTCCTCCTCCCTCCCCCCAGCCTCACCTCCACAAGCCCGCCGGAGCCAGGTCCGGAGTTCACGCCATTCTTTTCAGTGTGCCTTGTAATTGAAATTCCGCAGGCCCGATATGCAAAGCAAGTCGAGCCACGCGGGGCCGCAGCAGTCTGGAAGGCCTCTCCTCCCGTAATGAGTGGTGGCACTTCCTCCCAGACGGAGGGTAAAGGAGCTCGGGGCGTCGTGTGTGATGCGCGGAGGGGTCAAAGGGAGCAGCAAAAGAAAGAAAACCTCCAGCTTGCGGAGATCTTACGGTTACATCACAGACGGGGTCGGTCGGCAGCAGCCGACAGCAAATGGCCCACCTGTTTTGTAGTCTCGCCTTCCACCCTGAATCCCAGATCGCTATGGAAGAACCGAGACCACCAAAGGTCTGCCACAAGGCTGACAGGCCAAGCGCCAGACCTCTGCCCTCTTCCAGGCTGGAGCAATCACCAAGACCCGCCTGGTGATTGCGTAAGTCATCTGCCCAACTGCAGGGCTTTGGTTTGAGTCCCATATCTCTACCTGTGGCGGCACGGTGGCCCAGTGGCTAGCGCGGTCGCCTCACAGCAAGAAGGTCCTGGGTTCGAACCCCGGGGTAGTCCAACCTTGGGGGGGTCGTCCTCTGTGTGGAGTTTGCATGTTCTCCCCGTGTCTGCGTGGGTTTCCTCCGAGTGCTCCGGTTTCCTCCCACAGTCCAAAGACAGGTAGGTCAGGTGGATCAGCCGTACTACATTGTCCCTAGGGGTGTGTCTGTCTCGGCCCTGTGATGGACTGGCGGCCTGTCCAGGGTGTCTCACCACCTGCCTCCCAATAACTGCTGAGGTAGGCTCCAATATCTCGCGACCCCAATCAGGATAAGATTTTGTTTTTCGTTTTTGTCACCCACCCCTTTTTCTCCCCAATTGTACTTGGCCAATTACCCCACTCTCCGAGCCGTCCCGGTCGCTGCTCCTCCCCCTCTGCTGATCCGGGGAGGGCTGCAGACCACCACATGCCTCCTCCCATACATGTGGAGTCACCAGCCGCTTCTTTTCACCTGACACTGAGGAGTTTCGCCAGGGGGACGTAGCACGTGGGAGGATCCCGCTATTTGTCCTAGCCCCCCCTCCCCACCCCGAACAGGCGCCCCGACCGACCAGAGGAGGCGCTAGTGCAGCGACCAGGACACATACCCACATCCGGCTTCCCACCCGGAGACACGGCCAATTGTGTCTGTAGGGATGTCCGACCAAGCCGGAGGTAACACAGGGATTCGAACCAGCGATCCCCGTGTTGGTAGGCAACAGAACAGACCGCTACTCCACCCGGACGCCCCTCGTATCTGACGTGTGATGGTTTTCTGAGTTAGACGCGGTGCCTTGGGTGTAGAGGCGCTGATCACTCGGGAGGAATGTATTTCTAGGCAGATGGCGCCTCTCGAGAGCGCGACCACAACTCGCGGGGTAGCGCGAGCCAGCCGCTTATTAGCGGCGCTGCGCTCGTGAGTAAATTACTTTTCAACACTCATTAGCGTGCTACCGTACAGCGGCGCGTGACCGGGAGGGGGGTTCCACCCCGTGTGAGAGACCCGGGTCTTAGTGACTCTCGGGGTCGGAACAAGCCTCCGTCTTGCTTCTGGCTGCGGCCTACACCGCGACGGCGTGGCTGGACCACCGTACTGCGCCCCCCTCCGGAGATCAAAAGAAGAAACTCCAACTCTGATGTAACCAACGTAAATATAATCGGTAAAAATAGATAACATTTAACGGTTAAAATGTAACATGCCCTCCGGTCTTTCTCCTCCTGGCTCTTCTCCCTTCTCCTCTGGCGTCTCTCGTGTAGACCAGGATCCGTGCCTCTGGAGCGCTGAATACATCAGACCACAGGGTGTTATTGATTATTTAAAAGCGCCGTTAGATGGGATGGATGGGCCAGCCGCGAGAGGGAGGGCGGGGTGCGCCGCATTAAAAACAACCATTTATGTACTCCCTCACCCGCGGCTCTAGACTCGGGGCTGCGGCTCTGGACTCGGGGCTGCGGCCCTGCACTCGGGGCTGCGGCTCTGGACTCGGGGCTGCGGCTCTGGACTCGGGGCTGCAGACGCCGCCGGTCACAGCTCCGCACAGGAAGCGGGCGAGGAGGAGGAGGGTGCGGCCCTGGACTCGGGGCTGCGGCTCTGGACTCGGGGCTGCGGCTCTGGACTCGGGGCTGCGGCTCTGGACTCGGGGCTGCGGCTCTGGACTCGGGGCTCTAGACTCCGCCGGTCACAGCTCCGCACAAGAAGCGGGCGAGGAGGAGGAGGGTGCGGACGGGGACGCAGTTGTGCCTCCTGGTACGTTTTGTTCCAGGAGCCGTTCTCTCCCTTGGTTGTGGTCCGCCGGTTTTGCAGCGTCCGAGAATGACTGGAAGGTCAAGTTGGTGCGAGGGAGACCGTGTCTGTTCCCACGACCTCCTTTCTCCCCTCCCTCCAACAGCGATCAGCAGGAGCGCTCCCACCATCCGGGGCCCTGCTGCTGGGTCATGCTTTCACCAACCAGTGTTGCAGGAGTAGGAAACAACAACACGCGCGCACACATTAACGCTTTTATGCTTGCTTGTAAACAGATGGAGGCATCTGCAAGATGTGGCAGAACAGCACCATGGTATTAACCCCTCACCCCCCCCCCCCAAAAAAAATACCCATACGAGGATCGCCGGTTCGAATCCCCGTGTTACCTCCGGCTGGGTCGGGCGTCCCCACAGACCCAATTGGCCTTGTCTGCGGGTGGGAAGCCGGATGTGGGTGTGTCCTGGTCGCTGCACTAGCGCCTCCTCTGGTCGGTCGGGGCGCCTGTTCGGGGAGGGGGGCTGCGGGGGAATAGCGTGATCCTCCCACGCGCTATACACATCCCCCTGGCGAAACTCCTCCCTGTCAGGTGAAAAGAAGCGGCTGGTGACTCCACATGTACGGGAGGAGGCACGTGGTAGTCTGCAGCCCCCCCCCCCCGGATCAGCAGAGGGGGTGGAGCAGAGACCGGGACGGCTCGGAAGAGTGGGGTAATTGGCCAAGTACAACTGGAGAGAAAAGAAGGGGGGTGTAGCGGAGTATATGGGCACAACTCTACTTTCCTGCAATTTCCACAGGGGGAACATAAAAAAAACAACCCCCACCTTTCACTCCGTCAGGTCCGACGCCCATTCGCCCTCTCCGGAAGCGTTTCCCAACGTAAATGACAGGTGGAGAACGTCTGACAGGTTGATATTACGCATTTAATAATCATAAATCACGCGAGAGATCATGCAAAGAAACGCGACCTTGGAAGTCAACACAGACCCCGACGGCATACAAATACTGTCCAGCCCGCGCTGGGTCTGCTGCGGTGTCTCAGCGGGGCGGGGGGGTGGGGGTGGTGGTGGGGGGGGTGGGGGCAGTAGCTCGCTGAAGAAGACGTTGATCCTCTGACAGATGTGACAGTTAAGGAATCGAGCGTGTGTACACGCCCTTCCTGACGCAACCCTCCCCATTTGTCTGGGATTGAGACCCCGGCACTAAGAATACACCGGCTTGTGCAGCCTCAGTGCCTGGGTTTATATATATATATTTATATATATATATATATATATATATATATATATATATATACATCAGCTTCATGAAGTACTCCATTGTCATTGTGCGAGCACAATAAAACTGCAAGTGTGTCCGCCTCTAATGGTGCATACAAACAATAAATAAGAGGTAAGAAATATAAAATGTACAGAATCTAAACACCACGAGTGCAAAATATTACCCATAAAAACACAATAAACGTTAAAGCCCAACCAGTGGGGTGCAGGAGGTGTGCGGCGTGACAGATGTGGAGTGGCTCGTGGTGGCACGTGAGTGAATATTGCAGCACATCGGTCTTGTCAGGCTGAGGAGGCGTCGTGAGTTCAATAGTGCTTCTGGAGAGAAGCTGCTTTTCACTCTTATTTCTTGGGCGCTTGGATTGATCTGAAGCACCTGCCTGACGGGAGGAGCTGAAACAGATGGTGTCCGGGGTGTGTAATGTCTTTTATGAGGTTCTCGGGCCTCCTCGCACAGCGAGGCCTGTGAAGACGTTCTGGTGAAGGCAGCTCGATGCCAACAATGTCCTGCGCTGTTTGCACAACACGCCGGAGGGCTTTTTTGTCAGCTTTGGTGCAGCTGCTGCACCAGGCTGTCATGCGGTTTGTTAGGATGTTTTCTGTGGAGCGTCTATAAAAGTTGACAAGCAGCAGCTTTTGGGGGAGGGTGGCTCCCCTTAGCCCCCTCGGAAAACGAAGGCGTTGTTGTGCCTTACCCGCCACTGCTGAGGTGTTGTCAGCCCAGGAGAGGCCCTCCGTGACGGAGACTCCCAAGAACCTGGAGCTGGGGACTCGCCCCACAGCCTCTGTGTTGATGTGGAACGGACTCTGTGATCTCCTTGGAGGTCCTAAAGTCCACGACAATCTTCTTGGCCTTTTCTGGTGTTTAAGACCACGTGGTTGTTAGCACACCACGTTGTCAGGTTCTGAGCCTCCTCCCTGTATGTGGCTTGGTCATTGTCTGACAATTGATATATTCCATTCCATTCCATTAGCCACACCGCTTATCCTGCTCTCAGGGTCGCGGGAATGCTGGAGCCTATCCCAGCAGTCATTGGGCGGCAGGTGGGGAGACACCTTGGACAGGCCACCAGGCCATCACAAGGCCAATACACACACACACACACACACACACACACACACACACACACCTAGGGACAATTTTGCGTTAGCTAAGGATAGCTAAAAATTGTTTTTATAATACTAATTTTGGCCATGCTAGCTAGCAAGCTAAAGTTGTTTGAAGTATTTACACATTCTGACTAACTTCAATCCTAAATATATATATATCGTACCACGTTACAACAACATTAATCTATAAGCAAAGCAAAAATACAGATAAGGACTGCTAGCTTGCTTGCTAAAGACAAGCACAATCCATCTTTTCAGTCCTTCGCAGCCATTTCAACCATAGCCATTTTAGCCATGTACCTAAATTAGCTCTGAACTGTTGCCCAAGTTAATATTAACTTGCCAGCAAGCTAACTTAGTTAACTAACTAGTTAGTTTTTATCCACCGTATCAGTGACGTCATAAGGAAGCGTTCCAGTCATGTCAGTGTGGCCCTTTCAACTTGTAACCAAGGAAACTGATCAGAGGCTTCAACGCTGTCTAACAAATCTGATTATTGTTCAGATTCAGAATGATTTTATTTCGAGCATGCTAAAATAACAAAATAAAATACACAGGCAGGAATACAAGAACAAATGGAAACAACAGTAACTATATTTGGCAAACTCTCTGTAACAACACAAGTAATAACTGGAACATGTTCGAAAAGGGCGTAGGAGGAAGTAATCAAACAGTCGGCTTGAAGTGATCGTTTTGAGTCTTTCTTACATTAAAGAAACATTTTAGATCCAAGGTATTGCAGGTGATCATATCGGGTGCATCCTTTATGTGCAACAAGTCCTCCAACCCGTACGACCACATAGGTCGTTTGTCCTCCAATACGACCCACAGGAGCATTTCCTAAGTTAGCGCCCCCTACCGGCGGCAGATACTTTTCGCCTCTGTGCATTGTGGGTTTTTAAAACAACGTGAGAACAACAGAATATGTAGTCAGTGTGTTTTTGTGTTGTTTCTCCGTCTAGTATAGTAAGTAAGATCGCTATCGGCAGCATGTTGACCTATGAATGACGTCATAAGAGCTACTTAACGTTAGCCACAAGTTAGAAAGTCAGCTAGCGTGGACGTTATAACCGCTATGTGACATTAAACTTTGCTTTTATTAATATTCGTCCCCACGATAGCTTATGGAAGGAGATGGCTTTTATTGTTACCGGGAAAGTAAACTCTTCTTCGGCAGTCCATCAAAACGATGATGACTGCCATGCAGTTGAAGCTCGGCAAGCACGCCTGTGGGCCGCCGGGCCGCATCAGGGCGACAATATCGTCACAGACGGATGTTGTTTGAGTTGGTCTGTTGTGTCTTGCATGGTGGGCCTTATCATAGGCTTCTTGTCTCTTTTGTTCAACGGCTGTTCTCGATCACCTTATTGTGGAGCGCCATCTCTGTCTGTCCAGGGCCACTGTCTCCCAGCTGGAGTCGCCTATGCCGCAGACCTTCATGTGGCGCTTGAGCACATCTTTGAAGCGGATCTTCTGGCCTCCCTGCTTCCTTTTCCCCTGGCACAGCTCCCCGTAGAAAACCTCTTTTGGTAGGCGGTTGTCCGGCGTTCTTCTCACGTGGGCCGGCCCGTCTGAGCCGGGCTGGACAGTCTCTGGAGGACAGTCTCTTTATGTGCCATGTATACATAGGATGTACAGGGTACTATTCCAACCAGCTCTGCTTGGGATCGGAGGCGGGTTGGTGCGGGATTGACGTGATGTGAAACCGTTGGGAATTCATTTGACGCATTAGCCATTTTTCTCCCCCACCCTTGAGCGGTCGGCCATGCCGTCTCTCAGGAGTGCTGTCCAGCGGATGCCGGGTGCACCGGTGGCCCTCCTGTTTCTGCTTGGCTAGTGTGGGCCCGGGGAGACGGAGGGCTGCCGGCTGCTGGACTATCAGGCGGCGCACAGGATTGCCTTTGAAGGCCCAGCGTGTCTCACTGTTGGCATTACTACACAGAGCGCACACCAGCAGCTGACGCGTATACACACACACAAACACACACACACACTGTACAGGAGGGCACACAATGAAAAAACACGTTGGCGCTGCTGTCAAACGCACACTAAACCCTTGAGGTGTGTGCGTGTATGTACGTGTGCACGTGCGTGTGTGTGCAACGTGTGATAGAGAATGTGTGATTGTGTGCGTGTAAGTGGGTGTGTAGGTGTGTAACTGTGTGTGTGTGTTGGTGTATGTGCACGTGTGTGATTGATTGTGAATTTGTGTGTGCATAAATGTGTGTATACAGCGTGCTTGTATATGTTTTCAGTATGTCGGTGTGCATGGGTGTTGTGAGTTTCTGTGTGTGTGTGTGTGTGTGTGTGTGTGTCTGTTTGTGTGTGCGTGCACGCTGCTTTATGCTCCTGGGCACTGAAGGGAAAGGTTAAGCTGCAGCCAGATGTTGCAAGTCACTGCTCCTCATGTCCCTCGAGTGAGCGCGGTGGATTATGGAGGGAGCTCTCAGGACTGTTTTACTCTTCTTCTTTATTTATGTACTTTCCCGCTTTGCTCCAACCAAAGAATTAAACAAACCCAACACGATGGGATCGTCCGTCAGCGGTGCGCACGAGAAAACAAATCCAACGGACTCCCTTTCCTGGTGTTTCTCGTGTTTCCACATTTCTCAGATATTCTTTAACCAGAGGGCCGAGACTCACCCTCATAGCAGCCCCGCCGTGGCACACAATCCGGAACCAGCAACAACTTGCTGTCATTTCTTTCATGTACTTTGTAACGACCACGGATGTCTAGACTCGCTAGCCGACTGGTTAACGTAGTCGCCCGTGGTGCGAGAGACCCGGGTTCGCGTCCCGGCTGCGGCGGTTCCCAACTGCCCCCCCGAATTCGCTACAACTTGCGTACACAAAAGAAATGAAATTCCGTTGCCCACAGCAGTGCCACACAAAAGACAAAGACACAAACAGTTAACAACTCAGTCCACTCTGCAACACAGTCCAAAAGTTCTGCTTCCCAGAGAACGAACACCAGCCAGGATGACTGTTGGAACTGCCGGTCTGCATGGGCTAGCAGTTAGCTTAGCCTGCCCCGCTTCCGCGTCCTGTCAGACCGCCCTTGGCAGGTTCCTCTTCGGGCGCAGCTCTGATCAGGGCCGTGGTCCCTGGGCCCACCCCAGATAGCAAAACTGCTGTGGCCCGGACCCGTCCCACACTGACACTTTCATCCGGCCCACATACCACATGGAATGATGGCACTTGGACGGTCCGCCCCTGTTTGCCAGATCTGGGCCAAAACCAAGCCATAGCAATGCTGCATGTGCCACATATTTGCCAAAGGTGGCCCATATTTGTGTTGTGATATTTGGGCCATATTCAGCATTCACCACACGGGCCACTTCAGGGTCACATCCAGATCACATGTTGCCAAGAGCACCGCATCTTTGCCAAAAAAGGCCCACATCTGATTTGGCATATTTGGGCCATATTTGCTATTATACATGTGGGCCACTTCAGGCTCACATCCATTTTGTCAGAGCCAGAAGAAGATCACCAGTGCCGCATCACTGCCTGAAGTGGCCCACATCCGGATGCTGTCTGGGACAGGACGCAGCAGACCAAGCTCTCCCAGCTGATCCAGCGCTAGCGCTCCCAGACGTCAAACGAAGACAAAACAAACTTAGACGCAGACGTGGACAAAGACACTGCATGGACGGTACTGGGCGAGGCCGCCGCAAACACTAATTCATGCCGCTATCTTTTACGGTGACACTATATAACCGTGTGTGAATGAGCGAGTGTGGTTTTATTATGTGAACGAAAGTGTCTCGACATCGTTATAATGCCCTGCCAACGCAGTGGGCTCATGACTAATGTGACCAAACAAACAAATAGTCCCATATTTACAAACAGGGGCAACAGAGTGTGCAGGCTGGTTAAACATCAGTACTTGTTGGGCTCTTGCGCTTGTTAGAGCCAGGCTGTGCAGTCTGACAGGGCTCAACAAAAGCTTCCATCGACACGTTTTCGCCTCAACATTACATATGGAAATAACAACGAAGGACAGTTTAATTCACAAAACCCTCAATGAAGTCAATAAAAAGCGATGTTTGCGGGAATGAGTCAGTCGGTTGGTTGGTTAAGCGGCGTCGCGTCACTGGTCAGTTTTATAGTACAGGAACAAACTCGTTCACGTCACCTAATATTACCCCCAGAGAGTAAAGGAAAGGGGACTCAGGACACAGCCCTGAGGGGCTCCAGTGTTGGTGATGATGGTTGATGATGTTACCGTGCCTATTCTTACAACCTGTGGTCTGTTGCTAAGGAAGCCGAGCACCCAGTGGATGAGCGGTGGACGGATGTTGAGGTGCTGGATGTTTTTGATCATCTGCTGGTGGTGTTGAATTGTACTGAAGGCAGCGCTGAAGTCGATGAAGAGAACTGAGTCAGAGTTGCCAGGTGATTCCAGATGTTGGAGGAAGGAGACATGCCACAGCATCCTCTAGCCCCTCTTTGGCCCTGTAAGCAAACTGATATGGGTCCAGCTGTGGACTGACAGCCAGTAGGATGGTGCGTGGGATCAGTTTTTCCAGGCATTTCATCGCCACGGAGGCGAGTGCGACCAGTCAGTAGTGGTGAGGTTCAGAGGGCCGGGGTTACTTGGCTACTGGTATGATGGTGGATGTGTTTTGCTGAAGCTGGGAATTGATGCTGCTAGCTAGCTAAGACTGTCCTACAGTTCATGAAGTCTAAGTAAATAAATAATTTACCAACATAATAACTTAATTAAGTAGCCAAGGAAATAACGAATTCACTAGATAAATAATTAACTAACAAGTATGCTATCTTGTCTTTCTCTAGAGGAACTGTGATATGAAGCAGCCTGCCGGTGTGAAAAGATGACTGGGGGTTAGGACCGCGGGGTATGACTGGGGGTTAGGACCGCGGGGTACTATACCCTGGCCCCGAGCGTACCATTGATAAGGGCTTGTGCGGTATGAGAGTCCAGAGGATGGTAGTGGGGGAGTGATACTGTTGCAAACCAGAGCCACGATACCAAGACCCCCATGTGGTCTTGAAGCATGAGATGAGAGGATTTCACACCCGGGGGCGGGGGGGGGGGACCGTGTTCGTCCTCCCCGGGATTACAGCTCCCTTCTCCCCAAAGTCCTCTTTGGATGATGCCTCCGAGTGTCGCCTGGGAACAGGGAGGATTATGCACACGGGGAAATCATATGGAATTACCCACTTGGGCTCAGCGGCTCCTGGCTGTAGCACTAAGTGAGGACAGCTGGCTCGCTGAGAAGGAAGTGATAGAGGAGGAGAAGGAGAGCGAGAGGAAGAGAAAGACAGGGGGAGGGGGAGAAGTGTAGAAATTATTTTTTGTTTACTGTACGGTGATTTTTTTTTTGTTTCTCAGGCTCACCTTCTTCAAAACCTCCGTGAACCCGCCCGGTTGGTTTGCCGGCATGGGGGCTGTAACGGGGTGGAGGCCGAGGGGCGGGCGGTGTGGAAGCAGTCAAAACCCTTCTCGGCGCTTTTTTTGATCAAAGCGCTGGATGAAACAAACCCTTTCTTTTCTTTTGCTGTCCTAATGCACCATTTAGAAATCCACACCCACCCAACCCCCTCCAGAACAGGGTTTTGACAGTCCTTCAAAATGACTGCGAGGAGAGATTGCTAACAATCCATCGGAGTGGAGTGTGTTTGGATGTGTGCCTCTCTTGACTGCTCCACCTTGTTGAAAGTAAGAGACATCAAGGTAAGTGGGTACAAGATGTTTTATGTTGGAGTCAAAAGCAATTTCATCCTGTTTGTGAGGAGAGGGAAAAAAACTGATGGATGCCTGAACAGAGACAATGGAGTTATTCCAGAGTGAGACGTCTCACCTCAGCCGAGGCTTTTTATCTTTGCTTTGGTTTGCAGAGTGCGTTGGCCTTTTATTCCCCCCCCCCTTTTTTTTGTCAGTTAAAGCGTTACAAGATATTCAGGATATGTTTTGCCTACGAGCTGCTCGGCTCTACAGGTGGTGATACACAGCAGAACACATATTTCCAATTTGTTTATACGGAGAGAATCCCCTGTTATCATACTGACATATCAAAGCAGGCGGCACGGTGGCGCAGTGGTTAGCGCGGTCGCCTCACAGCAAGAAGGTCCTGGGTTCGAGCCTCGGGGTAGTCCAACCTCTGGGGGGGTCAGGGGTCATCCCGGGTCATCTCGGGTCATCTCTGGTCATCCCGGGTCGTCCTCTGTGTGGAGTTTGCATGTTCTCCCCGTGTCTGTGTGGGTTTCCTCTGGGTGCTCCGCTTTCCTCCCACAGTCCAAAGCCATGTAGGTCGCCGGTTTGAATCCCTGTGATACCTCCGGCTTGGTCGGGCGTCCCTTCAGACACAATTGGCCGTGTCTGTGGGCGGGAAACCGGATGTGGGTATGTGTCCTGGCCGCTGCACTAGCGCCTCCTCTGGTCGGTCGGGGCACCTGTTCGGGGGAAAGGGGGAACTGGGGGGAATAGCGTGATCCTCCCACGTGCTACGTCCCCCCTGGTGAAACTCCTCACTGTCAGGTGAAAAGAAGCGGCTGGTGACTCCACATGTATGGGAGGAGGCATGTGGTAGTCTGCAGCCCTCCCTGGATCAGCAGAGGGGGCGGAGCAGCGACCGGGACGGCTCGGAAGAGTGGGGTAATTGGCCAAGTACAATTGGGGAGAAAAAGGGGGGAAAATCCTAATATAAATATATATATATATATATATATATATATATATATATATATATATATATATATATATATATAAATATATAAATATATATATATATGTAGTGTGTGTGTTGGCCTGGCGGCCTTTCCAGGGTGTCTCCCCGCCTGCCGCCCAATGACTGCTGGGATAGGCTCCAGCATCCCCATGACCCTGAGAGCAAGGTAAGCAGCTTGGATAATGGATGGATGGATGGGTGGGTGAATGAATGGATAGATGGATGGATGGATGGATGGGTGAATGAATGGATAGATGGATAGATGAATGGATGGATGGATGGATGGATGGATGAATGCATGGATGGATGGATGGATGGATGGATGGATGGATGGATGGATGGATGATGGATGAATAGATGGGTGAATGGATGGATGCATGGATGGATGGATGAATGAATGGATGGATAGATGGATGAATGGAGGGATAGATGGATGAATGGATGGATGGATGGATGGATGGATGGATAGATGGAGGGATGGAGGGATAGATGGATGGATGGATGAATGAATCGATGGATGGATGATGGATGAATGGATGGATGGGTGAATGGATGGATGGATGGATGAATGGATGGATGGATGAATGGATGAATGGGTGAATGGATGGATGGATGGATGAATGGATAGATGGATGAATGGATGAATGGATGGAGGGATGACATATTAAAGGGTATTATGACTCATGTTATAGCTCTTTCTCTCTCTACTTTTTGTCTTTTCTCTCAAAAATGGATACCATGTTTTGGAATACGATGGCTGAATCATGCAATGGCTGTGTTTCTTTGTATGCTGCCCCCTGTCGGGGTCTGTCAGCGCTGCACGGTCCGTGGGGTTGTCGTGCGTAAGCACCCAGACCAACCCCAGACGCCGCCGGGGCCGGACGTCGGGTAATGGAGACAGACAGCAGCCGGGGCCGGACGTCTGGTAATGGAGACAGACAGCAGCCAGGGCCGGACGTCTGGTAATGGAGACAGACAGCAGCCGGGGCCGGACGTCGGGTAATGGAGACAGACAGCAGCCGGGGCCGGACGTCGGGTAATGGAGACAGACAGCAGCCGGGGCCGGACGTCTGGTAATGGAGACAGACAGCAGCCGGGGCCGGACGTCGGGTAATGGAGACAGACAGCAGCCGGGGCCGGACGTCTGGTTCGCGTGGCGCGAGCGGCGTCTGAGCTGTCGGTGCTGGTCACGCGGCGTGACGGTGAACGCCACGCGGGAGCCGTGAGGACGACCTTTGATCCCGGCTCTTAAAGACCCGGTGCAGCGTGCTGGCTTCCCCCTGACAGATGTGCTCAGTCATGCGTGCTGGTGTCCCCTCCGCTTAACGGGGTCAAACGTCCCTTCAGACGAATCAATCTTCCCCTCTTTTCCTTGCTCCTTATCATCCCTCCGTATAGGAGAACCGCTGCGTTGGACCGTCCCGTACTCGAATCTCCCGTCCAGCCGAGCAGTTTTTGGTCATTTATCACACATTTGTCATCCGTTAACAGCAGAGGTTAGATGCCGGGGACTCAGATGTCCATCATGCGAGTCCTCGCCACATCAATCTGTCAGCCCTTGTCAATACAGCTTAATGGACCGCGGTGGAAGTCGAGTCAAATCGGACTCCTCTGTATGGCCCTAAATCACAGTTTAGTCCCAGATGGCTTCAGTCGCAGTGGCTGCGATTTATGACAGGCCCTCTCCTCAGGCCCTCTCCTCACTCCCTCTCCTCAGACCCTCCCCTCAGTCCCTCTCCTCAGACCCTCTCCTCAGTCCCTCTCCTCAGACCCTCTCCTCACTCCCTCTCCTCAGACCCTCCCCTCAGTCCCTCTCCTCAGACCCTCCCCTCAGTCCCTCTCCTCAGACCCTCTCCTCAGACCCTCTCCTCAGTCCCTCTCCTCAAGCCCTCTCCTCAGCCCCTCTCCTCAGACCCTCTCCTCAGACCCTCTCCTCAGGCCCTCTCCTCAGACCCTCTCCTCAGCCCCTCTCCTCACTCCCTCTCCTCAGACCCTCTCCTCAGCCCCTCTCCTCAGACCCTCTCCTCAGACCCTCTCCTCAGGCCCTCTCCTCAGTCCCTCTCCTCAGACCCTCTCCTCAGGCCCCCCCCCCCCCCCCCTCCCCCCCCCCCCCCCCCCCCCCCCCCCCCTCCCCCCCCCCCCCCCCCGACCCCCCCCCCCCCCCCCCCCCCCCCCCCCCCCCCCCCCCCCCCCCCCCCCCCCCCCCCCCCCCCCCCCCCCCCCCCCCCCCCCCCCCCCCCCCCCCCCCCCCCCCCCCCCCCCCCCCCCCCCCCCCCCCCCCCACCCCCCCCCCCCCTCCCCCCCCCCCCCCCCCCCCCCCCCCCCCCCCCCCCCCCCCCCCCCCCCCCCCCCCCCCCCCTCCCCCCCCCCCCCCCCCCCCCCCCCCCCCCCCCCCCCCCCCCCCCCCCCCCCCCCCCCCCCCCTCCCCCCCCCCCCCCCCCCCACCCCCCCCCCCCCCCCCCCCCCCCACCCCCCCCCCCCCCCCCCCCCCCCCCCCCCCCCCCCCCCCCCCCCCCCCCCCCCCCCCCCCCCCCCCCCCCCCCCCCCCCCCCCTCCCCCCCCCCCCCCCCCCCCCCCCCCCCCCCCCCCCCCCCCCCCTCTCCTCAGACCCTCTCCTCAGGCCCTCTCCTCCGGCCCTCTCCTCAGACCCTCTCCTCAGACCCTCTCCTTGCCCCTCGACTCGGATGAGGAAGAAAACGCCACAGGAGAAAAGATGGAGGCAAAACCTGTATAAGGAAACCTGATCACTGAAGAGTTGAAGAAGCATATATAACCACTTTCAGATGAAGATACTGAAGCTTGGTCATAGAAATATATGGGCGGCATGGTGGCCCAGTGGTTAGCGTTGTCGCCTTCAGCAAGAAGGTCCTGGGTTCGAACCCTGGGGGTCCAACCTTGGGGATGATCCCAGGTCGTCCTCTGTGTGGAGTTTGCATGTTCTCCCCGTGTCTGCGGTCAGTGGGGTTTCTCCGGGTGCTCCGTTTCCTCCCACCGTCAAAGTGACATGCATGTTAGGGCTACTACTCCTGTCTGTGCCCCTGAGCAAGGCAATGGGGAAAGAACTGTGTAACAACATATTTACAGCTCCCACAATATGTTGATTACTTACAAAGTATTTCATCACGTCAATGAATGAGGATGTGGTTGACG
>NC_079212.1:143424168-143439976 GCF_029633865.1 Lampris incognitus | reverse complement strand
CTCTGCCTCCATCATCTCTGACGAGGCTCTGTTTTCTGATGGTTGGGCCGCTTCTATAATGTGACGTCATGTCGCGGCTGAATGACTTGTGAGGCCACAAACCTGCGCGAACCAAAGGGTCGCCCCACTGCAAAATCCCAAAACGCAGGACGGGAAGCTGCCGTCGCTGCCAAAGTTGATTGACAGGTCTGTTAATACAAGGACGAACACTAAAACTACAACTGCATTTGAGATCCGAATGTTTTTTAATGCTGTGAAAGGTCAGAGCACATAGGAAATGTCGTTGACCTTGGATTGAAGCAGACCCACATTTTCCATTACCATCGGTTGAAAAAGACAACATATATATATATATATATATATATATATATATATATATATATATATATACACACACACACACACTGATCGACCAGAGGAGGCGCTATAACGACCAGGACACATACCCACATCCAGCTTCCCACCTGCAGGTACACGGCCAGTTGTGTCCGTGGGGACGCCCGACCAAGCCGGAGGTAACACGGGGATTCGAACCGGCGACCCCCGTATTGGTAGGCAACTGAATAGACCGCTACGCTACCTGGACGCCCTAGAGAACACATATTTTCAATTTACAGCTGAAACTCTTCAATTATGTGTCAGAATATATCTCAATTCTATATGGACAAATAAATCACAGATCCTTTAACAATTAGCAGATATTTTAGACAATAATTACTAAAAAAATAATAGCCATAAAGTTTGCCTCGTGCTCCCTTAGTATTTACTATATATTTGGTATCTATGTATTTAGTATTAGACCCAGCAGTCTTCCTAAACGGATCTGTTCATCAGCAGTTCTTTGTTTTTTGCATTGTGCAAGTCCGTCTGGTTGTAGTCAGGTTCAGCAAAACCGCGTAATTGTCCCACGGACTGGCCCTTTACCTCCACACTCGTGATCAACAGAAACGCAGTCTCTCCGAGGGCAGCACAGAAATAGGAAGACCTCGTGCACATGTATAAAAACAACGAGGAAAAAAAACAAACTCAGCTAATGGGGGCGACGTTCAGTCAAAAGACAAAATGGTGTTAATCAGAAATATGCAAAACCTGCAGAAATCCACAATACAGCCATGCAAAGAAACCCAAATAAGATAGTGACCCACTTAAAGCAGCACATTAGTCACCATCACACACACACACTGAAGAGCTGCCCCAGTAAATAACCGGAAACAACATGAACACAAATACATTATACGCACACAGACACAAAACCGTGTCCGCCCTGCGGAAATGTTTATTTGGTTTCGCCACGCGAGAAACAAAAGAGAAGCAGCTTAAACAGGGACTCATTAAAGCACGGGGAGGGCAGAAACTACAGACAGTCGTGTCAGTCAGCGCGGCTTAGACTCAGAAGTCCCTGCATGGCAGAAGTGCAAGAGCGCATCAATAATGGATAATATGACTAATGGCGGAGTAGGGGCGGGGTGCACGTGCTGGTTATGGTTCAAACTCTTAATAGAGCTGGGAGCAAAATGACCTTTTAAAACCCTTTTTGCTGGCCCGTGCTGGAATCCATCACGGGGTGGGCGGGACTGGTCAGTCATGATATTCTGAGTTTTCTTTCTAAAAAAATTTATTTTTTCTCTCTCGGTCTTCTTTTCTAAAGCCAGCTTGTACTCTACACCCCGCGTCACCGACTGACAACTTATTCCATTTTGATATGACAATGAACAACGGATTTTTCGTCAGTGCACTTGCATCTGATTCTTTTTCTTCTTCTAGTATTGGGACAACAAGGACATGCCGTTTTGTGTGTTATTCTGTACACACAACATCCATTGCATGTCTGTCCGTCTTGGGAGAGAGTTCCCTCCTCTGTTGCTCTCCCTGAGGTGTCTTCCCCCTGTTAAAGGGGTTTTTAGGGAGTTGTTCCTTAGCCGATGAGAGGGTCTAAGGACAGGATGTTGTGTTGCTGTAAAGCCCCCTGAGGTAAATTTGCTATTTGTCATGTTGCACTACGCAAATACAATGGACTTGAGTTGACTTTTTGGTTGCTTCCATTGCAGGTGTACTATGTCAGTTGTGATGGGTCATTATGGGTGTATGTTTAGTTTACAGACATGTCTGTTGAAACAGGAATGCCCGTGTATCAATCTCTCCTCCACCTTAGGCCTTGAGAATTCATGCATCCAACTGACATTCATTTTCATAGGACAACTGAGCATCATATAGGGGGAGGAGCTCGGACATCCGGAGGGAGCTCGGAGTAGAGCCAGTTGAGGTGGTTCGAATATCTGATTAGGATGCCTCCTGGGCGCCTTCCTTTGGAGGTTTTCCGGGCACGGCCAACTGGGAGGAGACCCCGGGGTAGACCCAGAACTAGCTGGAGGACTACGTGTCCAATCTGGCCTGGGAACGCCTTGGGATCCCTCAGGAGGAGCTGGAGGGCGTTGCTGGGGAGAGGGACGTCTGGAGTGCCCTGCTTAGCTTGCTGCCACCGCGACCCCGACCCCGGAGAAGCTGCTGGAGATGAGATGAAAAATGAGTTGAGTTTCAAATTTGGTTCTCAGTTTTGCAGCAATCGCAGTTTGTGCGGCTCTCCTTTCACCGCACTTCATCATATTGCTGGGCAGTTATCAAGTTGTGGCCAAACTAAAGCTAGTAGAAAGTGTCCCCTGGTGTGAGAACATTAGAGAACATTAGAGAACTTGGGTATCACAGATGTCCCTGTGCCCATCCATGAAAGCTACCCAGTGAGAAGCACCCAAAGTAGTGTCTTTATGCATGATCAATAATAAGTGACGTCACCCTTATAAACAGCACAGTGGCTCTTACTCGAGTAAGAGTCTTACATCTTACAATGCTTTGACTGCAATTATCCCCCAGTCCTCTGTTAATGGCCATTGTAACTCTAGTTAATGGTCACGACAATTTGCATATGAAACCGATCATTGTTTTCAGCAGTTATGCAGCTGTGCTGTTTATAGACGTGTTCCCTGGCTTGTGTAACCCGGTTATTATTTTGGTACAGTTGTACTATATTGAAATATGATTAGAATATTGTGGCGAATTCTACTAGCGTGTTTCTGCTCCGGGTTCGTTCGCATATTACCCACAATGCAACGGAGGTGTCGATGTTTTGGTTATGTTGTGGGATATTGAACATGTTAAAAACGGACATATTTTTTGCCGCTCCCCTCCCTTTTCTTGGTCACAGAAGCGACCTTATCTATTTGCCAACTCTTTACCCTCATGGTGGGAAGTAGCATGTTGTCTAATACAACTTCTCTCACAACGTCCCCATTACCTTCCTCCACATCACCGCTATCTGTAACAGATATGTCCGTTTTTAACATGTTTAACAACATCCCACAACATAACCAAAACATCGACACCCCAGTTGCATTGTGGGTAATATGCGAATGAACCCGGAGCAGAAACACTCTAGTACAGTGTTTCTCAACCCAGTCCTCAAGGAACCCCTATCCTGCAGATTTTCATTGTAACCCTGCATAGGTAGCCCTGCTTGTACTTACTCGACCAATCATCTCGCAGCACTTAATTATGCAAGGTGTGCAACGTCTGACAAAATTCATTGCTGATTGGTTGAATAACTACAAACAGGTACCTATTCAGGATTGCAAAGACAATATGCAGGATAGGGGGTCCTTGAGGACAGGGTTGAGAAACACTGCTCTAGTAGAATTCGCCACAATATGTTGACATTTCCAACGTTATTTCAGATATGTATATATGATTATGTATGTAGTATTTTACTTACCTGTTGTACGTGAGGCCAATCGGGAGTAAGGGGGGAAGGGTCGCGGAGAAGGGAGGGGCAAGAGGAAGGTGAAGAGCGAAGAAGAAGAGAGAGGGGAGGGACGGGAGTTTCGAGACGGTAGAGGCTAGTTCCCATCGATGCAGAGAACGGAAATGGAGTAGAGAACGGTCAACTGAGCATGCGCGACATGCCTCTACCATGCCTCCCCACGCCCCGCGTAGCATCCAGGCGCTAGGATTCTAGGAAGCCCCGCCCCTACTCTGCGTCTGATTAGCTAACTTTAACCCTAACCCCGCCCTAACCCTAACCTACCCAAACAACGGAGGCAACGAGTACTTGCGCATGCTCAGTTGACCGTTCTCTGCATCGACGGGAACTAGCCTCTACCGTTTCAAGGCTGGTGAAGAGGCGATAGTTGGGAAACGGAGCAAACGTCAGTCTTGTGGTTTACCGGGTTAATCGCACAATATTCGCAGGTGGAAGCTGTAAGCGGGATACTGGCGGATGTAACGTTACGTGAACGTCGGTTAGATGTTGCTGCGTCATTCTCCAGGTCGCCGTGACTGTCGTTAGCCAGCTAGTTAGCTTAGCTAGCTGATAGTAGCCTTGTTGGCTAGCTGATAGTAGCCTTGTTGGCTAGCTGATAGTAGCCTTGTTGGCTAGCTGATAGCAGCCTTGTTGGCTAGCTGATAGTAGCCTTGTTGGCTAGCTCAGTGAACATACGCAGCTACCAAAAGAAGACTCGCACGGGGCCAGACACACCAGATACCGGTCTGAGCCAGCGGGGTTGAAGACTCGCACGGGGCCAGACACACCAGATACCGGTCTGAGCCAGCGGGGTTGAAGACTCGCACGGGGCCAGACACACCAGATACCGGTCTGAGCCAGCGGGGTTGAAGACTCGCACGGGGCCAGACACACCAGATACCGGTCTGAGCCGCCGGGGTTTGCTCAAACCTCCTCTGGCTACGTGGGATTCTCGGGTGGGAACAGGTCACCGGAAGGAGGCCTTTCGTCTCGTTTTCGCCCGCGCCTGGACCGTTCGCGCGCACCGCCATTTCCTGTCATTGAAGGAACATTCTGGAACTGCCATGCTCCTGACCCGAGTGAGTACGTTTGTCCGTTTAGCTCGCAACAGCCTTGGCCTGCACGACCTCTTTATTAGGTTGATGGATGGCGGCTTTAGTTTTGTTCACGTTTAATGTGTTTGATTTGGAAACCTGAAAAAGGTCCCTACTTTAATTTTGTATTTGAGTTGTATTGAGCCTGACATAGTGAAAGTGCTCTATTTATTTTGTTTTCTCTCTTTTTTTCAGTAACTAAATATTTCGAGTTGCAGCTTTGTGTTGTTTAAGTATTCATCTGAAGGTTATTCATTTCATGGGAATTGGTATAATTAGGGAACCCAAACTAAGATTAATGTAAATTGGCTTCTAGTGAGAGAACCTAGGGCTCTGCCCTCTAGCAGTGTTTCTCAACCGGGGGTCCGCGGACCCCTAGTGGTCCGTGGTGTAATTGCAAGGGGTCCGTGAAAATAAAATATCTTTAAAAAAAAGATCCTATGACATTTATAGAAATAGGATTATTTTACTCAAATCTGACTGAGACCTTTATCTACCTAAACTATAAAGGGTAACATGACTTTTTTCTCTAATTACATCTGTTTCACAAGTGTAATTTATTGTATTTTAAAAGGAGATCTCGCTCCCGTTTGCATTGTTAAAAGTTACTGCATAAAAATTATGTTGTTACATATATCTGAAAGTTACTGCATAAGAATTCTGTTGTTACATATATCTGAAAGTTACTGAATACATATTCTGTTTTGTTACATATATCTGAAAGTTACTGCATAAGAATTCTGTTTTGTTAACTATATCTAAGTTACAACTGAAAGCTCTTACTTTTGCCCCAAAGAGTGAATAAATGCTATAATGCAATTTAAAATGCAGTTTCTACTGTTTCTATCAAATTGCAACCCCCCTCCCCCAAGATCAGGTGGAGGGGTCCTCAGGGTAGATCAAAAATACGCAGGGGGTCCAGGACCCTAAAAAGGTTGAGAATCACTGCTCTATAGTCACGGGGTAGAAGGGGGCTACATTTACAGGCGCCAAATGTGCGTGTGCACATTGTGAGGCAAAAAGGGGCCAGGAGTCTTGTGTCTGTAAACGTTACTATGCTCATTTCGAAGAGATCATCACGGACAAATTGATTTGAAACGGTTTTACAAATCATAAAGATGGTAAAAATTAACATCTGCGTTTTTATCGCACGCCGGAAGGGAAAACTCCAATCGAAAAACGAAGAAGATGGGGTGGATTCATGCGATCCGGTGCGAGGACTGGAACACGTGGTCAGAAGAGCACATATCAAACGCGAAGACTTGGGGAGAACATCTCATATGGTATGTGTCCGTTTCTTACACAAATAAGTGTTGTGATTGAACATACGTTAAGTAACAACTCCAAATGTGATGCTGTCCTAGTAGAGCGACCGCCAAACCAAAGTGTGAGTTGTTAATGCCGAGCCTTCCTCAAGTCTGACAACGACTCCATCAGCTTTCTGGTGTCACGATGTTTGAGGTCATAAATGGACTCCAGCCTCGATCTCATAACCGTACAAACAATTCAACGTTTGTTGTACAAACAATTCAACTACGAGGGCTTACCTTTCATTTGATGAAGCAAAACGTGTTTTCCTTCGATAACGGATGCTAAAAGCAGTCTTGGACATGTCCACTAACAAAGTAATCATATACTTCTAAAGACTTGTAAGCCTTCATTGATTCTTTGGTAAATATACTTGGTGTGTCTATGAGGTCTTCAGTCACGTCCCCCCAGCCGATGTTTGGCAACTTCGTGATTGTCCACTGAGCTTAAGCGGATCGGGAAGTTTTTCTCCAGTGCTTGGCGTAAGTTTCGACTCGTAATGCTTTCTGTCTTCCTTGCTTAGTTAGACCTTCAACATATTCTGAGATTTCCATTTTCTCACATTTCTAACTTTTCTCCGTTCAGTTTTAAGCTTTATACGCTTTCATCTGTGAGCTTCATAAGTACGCACGTTGTTTCTCGGCCGTGTTTTGCCACACGTTCTGCGCGCGCATCTTGTTTACAATGCAGCTTTTACATCACGCGATAAGGGGTCTACAAGGGTGGGGATACCTGCAGTCAGTTTAGACGGAAGAGGTCGTTTAGGTGAGTGATGAAACGTTTCTCTCAATAAAAGTTGTGTCCAGATGAACTGATTCAACTTTCTGTGATTTCCTTACGGGGATTATTGAGCATGCGTAAAGACATTTTGACTCATTTCGGCGAGAATTGCCTTAAACCTGTACATGAGTACGAGCAGACGGCAGACTACAGGAACCACCTGAAATTCAGCTTCAAATGCAGAGTGGGATTACACCTAAGAGCCTGCAGATGAAATCTTTGGTCAAGGGCCACCGAGCTACCAAGATCCTCCGGAAGGCACAAAACCAGCCGTTGAACGAACGGGTGAGACAAAATAATTTTACCATCGACGCTTTGAAAGAGGAAGAGCAGATCCAACACAGAATCACGTGGCGTCTAGATGAGACCACTTTCCAACATGTGATTGAGTTCACGGAGAAGGCTCGTCTGGCACAACAAGGAAAGTCGAAAACTAGGTAGCAAAATACTGTAACGTGCATGGATAAGTAGACACGTTGGTCCTTGACTAACGGGCCGGACCCTTTAGTCGACTGGTTAACGTTGTCGCTTGCGGTGCGGGAGATACGGGTTCGCGTCCCGGCTGTGGCGAGGGTCTCCCAGACTGCCCCCCTCGTTCGCTACAATACGTTAGACCTACTTGCTGCACGTCAGAGACATCGGCAGACAATGGACGGCACCCTCAATGGCAGAGAGACGGACGCCAGACACACGCCGGCGATGTGGACAAGTGGGTGAAGAGTTGGTCCGACAGACAACTCACCCAGGGTGGAGAAAGAAATCCTGGGCAAGGGGCTGAATGTTGCTGTCACGCCAAGGCAAATCCCGCTAGTGGAACGGATCACAGGCACGGAATCAGCGATCCGTAACAACAACATCATGGACCTGGAAGCGGAGTAACGGCGGACGGAAGTTTCAGCCTGCCTCAGCAACGTGAAGACGCCACCGTCCAACTTCAGTAGAAACGAGAGGAATGCTCTCACGACTCTGTAAGTCAAGTAAATTTTATTTGTATAGCCCAATATCATAAATGACAAATTACACCTGTCGCCATCTTACGATGCTGTGATTGCAAACATTCCCCAATCCTCTGTGAATAGTACACATGACCATTGTAACTCTAGTTAATGCTCAAGGCAATTTGCATATGAAACCGACCGTTGGTTTCGGACGTTATGCCACTGTGTTGTTTACAAGGGTGGAATACCTGCAGTCAGTTGAGACCGAAGAGGTCACTTAGATGATGATGAAATGTGTCTCGCACAAAACATTGTGTCCAGATGAACTGATTCAACTTTCTGTGGACCCAAAGTAGTTTGAGCAGTTTTAACCCAGGCTCGGACTGGCAATCTTGTAACTCTGGCAAATGCTACATGGGTGGGCCTACTAGTGGGCCACAAGGCGAGCAATATGGGAAAAAATTGTGGGGGAAAAAAATTCGACCTGCCGGCTGCGGCCCACTTGATATTGGAACAGCCCATCTGATTGGGGTTACATGGTCCCAATTGTCAATAGCCTACATACAGTGTAAGGCAGGTGCAGGAAGTGCTACCCTCTTCCTCCCCCCACACCTTCATGTGGGTGCGTCCGTCCATCCGTGTAATGTCAGAGGTAAAGTAGGAAATAATCAAGTCAAGAGCGAACGAGTGGAAACCAAAAGTGATCATTTTGAATCGAAAATAAAGCTAGCCTGCGTCCGGGTAGTGTAGAGGTCTATTTCATTGCCTACCAACACGGGGATCTCCGGTTCGAATCCCCGTGTTACCTCCGGCTTGGTCGGACGTCCCTACAGACACAATTGGCCGTGTCTGCGGGCTGGAAGCCAGATGTGGGTATGTGTCCTACTCGATGCACTAGCGCCTCCTCTGGTCGGTCGGTCGGGGGGACTGGGGGGAATCGCGTGATCCTCCCACATGCTACGTCCCCCTGACTCCTCACGGTCAGTTGAAAAGAAGCGGCTGGTGACTCCACGGTATCGGGGGAGGCATATGGTAATCTGCAGCCCTCCCTGGATCCGGGATGGCTTGGAAGAGGTAATTGGCCAAGTACAATTGCGGAGAAAAGTGGGGGGGGGGGGGCCTGGATTGGATGAAGGTACCAAAAACTGGAAAGGAAAAGTACAGAGTGGAAAAAAAAAACGATGCTGATGCTGCAAAATGTTTGAAGTTAACACATTTGTTTAAAAATACTGATGCCACTGATGAGACATCTTCTCACAGCCTCAGGTAAGACATGCTATTCTATTCGATTTGCTGCTTAAAGCCACTGTGCTATGCTGCCTTTTAAAGGATGTCAAGGTGAGGGAGTTATTATGGCTCAGCTGGTTAGTCACCCTGGGTGCGCTCCAATAGGGTGAAGGCATGCCGCCTGTCACAGCCTGACAATAGCAGTGAGAGAACCCGTTTAAATAGTGTCAGTAGCATGAAATTCTAATGGTTAAACCGGATGTGTGAACTGCATCACATCAGAATGTGGGGTGATGGACTATAGCTAGAGCACTGTCCAATGTCAGACACATTTCCAGAGCATCATTAGGCTAGGCCTACATTGAGGAAAGCTTTTGTCCAGTGTGAAACTCGACTATGGCTGTTTTTGTTTCATGATGCATTTTGTCATAGACAACATTCATGACAAATGATTATGTCATATTTGTTTTATTTAAGTTACGGGCTGTAGCACAAGTAGCACAAATTTGATTTGTAGCACAAATTTATAACACAAATCAGCCCTGTGATGGACTGGCGGCCTGTCCAGGGTGTCTCCGCGCCTACCGGCCAATGACTGCTGGGATAGGCTCCAGCATCCTTGCGACCTTGAGAGCAGGATAAGCGGTTTGGATAATGGATGGATGGATGGATTGTAGCACAAGTGAGAAGGGTTGCCCATTGTACAATGAATTAAAGCCGAAGTGCCCCTCCTGGGTTTCCGGCTCTTCCTCTAGGCTATTTATTTATTACATTGTTTTATGAAACCCTGTAAGTACACCTGTTGTTGGGGTGCCAACTTGATATCTATTGTTTAGCCTACATCTTATAAATAGGGGTGGCGAGTATTGGGCCAGATGTCCTACTTGCCAAAAGGAATGTGAAGTGGTGCGATGGCCTCTCGCTTCCTGGTGTAGTGATCGCCACGGGTCCATCAGGACCTTAGCATATGACTGCTCCTACGCAGATGTGTCTGCAGCAGCACCTTCTCGTGGTACCTCCTGTTTTCACAAAGCCTGCTGCGGGGGCGACCGGGTTCCCGGTGGTATAACCGGGTGAGTCGATTGGACTCGTTAGCCTTGGTTGGCAGCCAATTTAGGAGAAGGACAACTCTGGTTTCAAACCTGGGTAGATGAAGCTCGCTAGCCTCGTCAGGCAGTTCATCTAGGGGAAGGAAAACTGACTTAAAACCACTGCTGCCTGAGGAAAAATTTGCATTCATTGCCAGTCGTCTTGCTAGTCTTGCCACTGGTAGTAGGTGGTCTCGGACGAGAGAGTGGGGTTGATGATGTGCAACTCTTCCTCACTTTAATCGTCCCACAAGTCATCAGTCATCCATCACAGATGACTAGATGGTCCTCGTCGCTGGGACTGATGAATAACAACATCTTTTAAGTAGCCCTATATTGCTTTATGCAACTCATAAGTACGTATGTTGGGGAAAACCGCGGTGGTCCAGACGAAAATTGCCAGAAAAGGCCCCACGTCACTGTCACTTTTTCTCCACTTTCCACTCAGAGCAGCAAAGGGCCGGGCTTTCTCAAATGAACCGTTTACACGACCAAAACCATGATGCTTCTCATTGCCAAAAATGCATCCGGTGTAATGGGGATCAGCTTTTCAGGAGGGGAAGCATTATGGCCTCATGGTAGGGCATCCACTGTGATCATACCACTGTCATCAGTCATAAGCATGATTGCTGTACAGATGGAGTGACTCTCTTTGCATGAATGTTGCACCTCAGAGTCCAGATAATTTCTACAGAAGTAGTGCTGGATCTGATTGAACACTATGCTTTCAATGAGCTTGCTGAAACAAAACACAATGCTAATTGGTAAGTTAATTGCCCCCGTGCAGGTGTCCTGATAGCTCTTGGGTCATGGTATGATTTCGGCTGTTGTCCCTTCTTAGACTGCATTTATATAGCACTTTTCTAGTCTACTGACCACTCAAAGCGCTTTAGCGTATGCCTCACATTCACCCATTCACACACACATTCATACACTGATGGCGTAGGCTGCCATGCAAGGCGCCAACCTGCTCATCAGGAGCAGGGGGTTCAGTGTCTCGCTCAAGGACACTTCGCCATGCTCTCTGGAAGCGTCGGGGATTGAACCGGTGACCTTCTGATTACTAGACGACCCGCTCTACCTCCTGAGCCATGCCGCCCCATTCTCACGAGCAGATGTCCTCAGATTAAATACATCACATACTGCGTAGGAGGAGGAATGTGGTAGTCTGCAGCCTCCCTGGATCGGCAGAGGGGGCGGAGCAGTGACCGGGACAGCTCGGAAGAGTGGGGTAATTGGCTGGATACAATTTGGGGGGAAAAGAGAGAGACCCCCCCCCCCAAACAAACAAACAAATAAGGGCGGCACGGTGGCTAGCATGGTCGCCTCGCAGCAAGAAGGTCATGGGTTCGAGCCCCGGGGTAGTCCAACCTCGGGGGTCGTACCGGGTCGTCCTCTGTGTGGAGTTTGCATGTTCTCCCCGTGTCCTTGTGGGTTTCCTCCGGGTGCTCCGGTTTCCTCCCACAGTCCAAAGACGTCGGTCAGGTGACTCGGCCATACTACATTGCCCCTGTGTGTGTGTGTGTGTGTTGGCCGGCCCTGTGATGGCCTGGCGGTCTGTCCAGGGTGTCTCCCGGCCTGCCGCCCAATGACTGCTGGGATAGGCTCCAGCATCCCCGCGACCAGGATAAGCAGTTTGGATAATGGATGGCTGGACATACTGCATAGGCACTGCTATGTCTTCAGCTACCAAGTAAATGATTTCCTGTCAGATATCCTGGTTAGTTGGTTTTCCCGTTACCACAGGTTGGAACGTTTCAGACGGGCACTCAGGTCTTGGGGGAACTTTTGACGGCCGAGTATTGTTTTGTTGCAGAAAAGCAGCAATTTGTCACATCCTGACATTTCTCATTTCGTAGAAGTATTTGGAAGAGATTCTAGGAGGCCCCAGGCCCGGGCCAGTTGGAGAAGACATCACGTGGCCTTTGCTAACTCATTCGGTACCTACAGAGCCAGACCATCACAGGCAGACATTAATAACGAACCCCATTTTGTGTGTGCCCCTAGACGGGCGACTGAACTTTTATAGCTGGCAGCTCTTTTCTTCTTCCCCCATGTGTGGCTCTCAGCAGCCCCAGGGCAATCTTGAGAGATAATCTGCAATCCTCAGTTTGGGACCAAAGCCATCGCTCTGAGGTGGAGAAGGGGGCAACCGAGTGGGCGAGGGTGAGAGAGAGGGAGGGAGAGTTACAGCCTCTGTCTGGTCGACTGGACAGGAAATGGCTGCCCGTTTGATTTCCTCCCGTGTTCTCTGTAGTGCCCGAGTCACATTCCAGTCGAGCCTCGCCGTCGTTCTTTGAAGTTCACAGCCAGGAAGTTGACGCGAACACGCCGCCTGTCACACACACACACACACACAGACACACAATGTACAAACCCAGGAGTTACACACAGACATCTGTTACTAGGTACCTGTGATCAGGAATCAGAACATTTATTTATTTGTCGTTTCATTTCGTGTGCTCGCATACATGAAATGATACGAAATATTGTTTCCCCCAGCAGTGCAACACAAAGGCAACAACACATAAATCCAAACTACAGCAACACATATATCCAAACTACAGCAACTTCCCACAGCAGTGCAACACAAAGACAACAACACATAAATCCAAACTACAACAGCACATATATCCAAACTACAGCAACTTCCCACAGCAGTGCAACACAAAGACAACAACACAAAAATCCAAACTACAACAGCACATAGTATATCCAAACTACAGCAACTTCCCACAGCCCACAGCAGTGCAACACAAAGACAACAACACAAAAATCCAAACTACAACACCACATATATCCAAACTACAACAACTTCCCACAGCAGTGCAACACAAAGACAACAACACAAAAATCCAAACTACAGCAACACATATATCCAGACTATAACAACTTCTCCCAGCCCACAGCAGTGCAACACAAAGACAACAACACAAAAATCCAAACTACAACAGCACATATATCCAAACTACAACAACTTCCCCCAGCCCACAGCAGTGCAACACAAAGACAACAACACAGAAATCCAAATTACAACACCACATATATCCAAACTACAACAACTTCCCCCAGCCCACAGCAGTGCAACACAAAGACAACAACACAGAAATCCAAATTACAACACCACATATATTCAAACTACAACAACTTCCGCCAGCGCACAGCAGTGCAACACAAATACAACAACACTACAAAACAAACAACAAACTACAAATTACACAAACTACAAAAGCACATACATCCAACATATTAAAAAAAGAATTTCACTGTCCAAGAGATCAAACACCAGGTTGATTGTTGGAACTGCTGGTCTGCATGGGCTAGCAGTTAGCTTAGCCTGCCCCGCTTCCGCGTCCGGTCAGACACCCTTTGTGTTTCCTGTTCAGGTGCCACTCCGGTCAGGGTCGTGGTCCCTGGACCCGAAGAATGCAGGAGACCAGGCTCCCCCAGCCAATCTAACGCCAGCTCTCACAGCCAGACACCTTCGACACACCTCCCCGCATGCCACATGACGACACCAAAAATACAGTCAATGCTAGGCAAGGCAGCTGCCATACCGCCATCGGTGTTATCGGAACTGCCGGTCTGCATGGGCTAGCGGTTAACTTAGCCTGCCCCCACTTCCGCGTCCTGTCAGATTGTCCTCGGTGTTTCCTCCTCGGGCGCAGCTCCATGCAGGGTTGTGGTCCCTGGGCCCACAGGACGCAGCAGACCAAGCTCTCCGAGCCGATTCAGCGCCAGCTCTCCCAGCCATCAAACAAAGACACAAACTTGGATGCAGACGCGAACAAAAACACTGCATGGATGGTACTGGTTAAGGCCACGTCAAACGTGAATTTGCACCGCCATCTTCCCACACCAGAAGCGGAAGATCAACCTTGCCCCAGATAGGCTGTGCCAATATGCGAAGCTTTCTCATGAAAAGTGAATAGATGAATCTCATCTTATGATAGTACTCTCAAACCATGTCAGCTACCACACAAGTTCTTTCTCTAAGTGACTTCAACAGCCCTACTGGATTTCTCAGCTCTACCCTCAGATGGCCTGACTATGTTTATACCACAACAAGTCCTCCAACCCATACGGCCACATAGGTGGTTTGTTTCTACCCCCTAATACGTCGCTCAACTTTAAAATGTAGCTATAGGTCGTAACAAGCTGCTTGTACAAACGACCCGCGGGGTCATTTTTTGGTGGAGGACAGTCTCTTTTGTGCTGTATGTGAGCAAGGTCACATCAGAAGTAAATGGGTGAGGGCGACCGGGTAGCGTAGCGGTCTATTCCATTGCCTACCAACACAGGGATCACCGGTTCAAATCCCCGTGTTGCCTCCGGGTTGGTCGGGCATCCCTACAGACACAGTTGGCCGTGTCTGGGGGTGGGAAGCCGGATGTCGGTTATGTGCCCTAGTCGCTGCACTAGCGCCTCCTCTGGTCGGTTGGGGCGCCTGTTCAGGGGAGGGGGAACTGGGGGGAATAGCGTGATCCTCCCATGCGCTACGTCCCCCTGGAGAAACTCCTCACTGTCAGGTGAAAAGAAGCGGCTGGCGACTCCACACGTATCGGCGGCGGCACGTGGTAGTCTGCAGCCCTCCCCGGATCAGCAGGGGGGTGGAGCAGCGACCGGGACGGCTCCGAAGAGTGAGGTGTACAATTGAGGAGAAAAATGGGGAGGGGGGGGGGGCTGAAGTGAATGATGCTGCAAATTTATGAAAATATCCTGTGCTTAGCTAATATCTTGATTTTTAAATCCAAGTCAGCTCTCGTCCCTACTTGCAGTCAAGGTTTGTTAAAGTGACCAACAGAGACAACCGGCTGTACCTTCATCAACCTGAGAGCATTCGCCACGGCCCCGTTACCTTCTTTTCCCTCCACCCTTCTACCCTTCTGTCCTTTTGTTCATCCTTCTCCCATCGCCGTTGCCCCAAACCTCATTCCTTTTATTTCCCCCCAGTGCGTAGTCATCACACGTCTTTAACCAATCGGTTTCAGGCTAGGAGATGAAGGGAGGGCGACGCAAGTACCCAGACCGAGGAGCATCCTCAAATGAATTCAGTATTTATTGATAAATCCCCCTCAGGCTTGTTGCCTCGCCATGCCTTTCTACCTCCCCAGCCTCCTGCGCGGCAATCTGAAAGTATAAATTAGTTCTGCACCAGTCGGCGCAGTCTCTTCTTGTGCTCATCATTCACACCGGCATAATATACCGCTGATAGACTGCATAGTGGAGATCCAGCAGATTATGTTGACAGACACGGTGGAATAGCTCTGTGTGTGTGTGAGTGAGTGTGTTTGTTTTGTTTGCACATGTGCACCAGTGTGTGCAAGTGTCGGAAGAGGTGTGAGTCGAGGCGTATTTCATGCACGCGTGTCTGCTGTTGTGCGCAGCAAAGGTCATCCAAGGTGACTGTTACAGCACGATGCAAGTGATTAGGCATCCTACCGAAGACGAGCCTCGCGTAGCACCGTGTAGACTCTGGGCCGAGTGAAATTGCCTACAGGAGGAGCATCTTACCACGCTCACCATCTGCTTTCAATTGGAAGGACAGTGGCGGCTGGTGCCAAAAATGTTTGGGGGGGGGGG
>NC_079212.1:143416668-143421668 GCF_029633865.1 Lampris incognitus | reverse complement strand
AAGAGCAATCGTAGTTCCTATACTAGACGGCGAAACAACACAAAAACGCACTGACTGCATATTCTATTGTTCTCAGATAGTTTTATCACTATTTACTGACGACTTGCCTTTATTAGCCTGTCTATGAGTTGTAAAAAGAATGCCAACAAGTAGATAAAAACCCACAATGCACAGAGGCGAAAAGTATCTGTGGCATATCTCCTGCCGCCGGTAGGGGCGCTAGTTTAGGAAACGCTCCTGTGGGTCGTATTCCACCTATGTGGTCGTATGGGTTGGAGGACTTGTAGCGAACTGCAACTGAAGTGACTTGAGTTGCACTTAGTGTGTGGCTGGCAGAGACACACCGTGTTAGACGATATCCCGGATACCCTTACTGGAGTGAATGATGCTTGGACCACTTCGGGCTGTAAGAAAATATCGATACACTCGAGTATCGCGATATTACCTTTTGTGATACTGTATCGATTCTCAAAACCACTACATCGATTTTTAATTGTTTGCATGTAAAGGTTCGTGACAAACGTGTTGTGTTGTGTGTAACCCCACGACCGCTAGATAACAGTGTTGTAATCTATCTTCAGCCATTTGACTCTTCCACTCCAACACAACAACGTACACTGAGACAGGAAGTAGCATAAGCACGAAGAACACAGGCCTATGAAATCACAATATATCACCTTTCTTACAGTATCACAATATGTCACCTTTCTTGCAGCATCACAATATATCACCTTTCTCACAGCTTCACAATATATCACCTTTCTTACAGTACCACAATATATCACCTTTCTTACAGCATCACAATATATCACCTTTCTTACAGTACCACAATATATCACCTTTCTTACAGTACCACAATATATCACCTTTCTTACAGCATCACAATATATCACCTTTCTTACAGTACCACAATATATCACCTTTCTTACAGCTTCACAATATATCACCTTTCTTACAGCATCACAATATATCACCTTTCTTACAGTACCACAATATATCACCTTTCTTACAGCATCACAATATATCACCTTTCTTACAGTACCACAATATATCACCTTTCTTATAGTATCACAATATATCACCTTTCTTACAGTATCACAATATATCACCTTTCTTACAGTATCACAATATATCACCTTTCTTACAGTATCACAATATATCACCTTTCTTACAGTATCACAATATATCACCTTTCTTACAGTATCACAATATATCATCTTTCTTACAGTATCACAATATATCACCTTTCTAACAGTATCACAATATATCACCTTTCTTACAGTATCACAATATATCACCTTTCTTACAGTATCGCAATATATCACCTTTCTTACAGTATCACAATATATCACCTTTCTTACAGTATCACAATATATCACCTTTCTTACAGTACCACAGTATATCACCTTTCTTACAGCATCACAATATATCACCGTTCTTACAGTATCACAATATATGGCGATATATTGAGTCGCAACCCCTGTATCATGATACGTATCGAATCGCCAGATTCTCACCAGTACACAACCCTACCATACACAGTACACGGTCCTAGAATCACTGTTGCTCAATCAATCCAAGGGAAAAAAGGTTGGCTATTACTCAGAAATAGAAGTAAGGCCATAATAACCTGGGTGTATTGCAACATCGATGTAATGATATCTGCACAGCTGTGGAGTTTGTATTTCTTTCTCTGTCATGTTGTGCAAAGCTTACGCTGTTGATTCATGGGAAGGGGTTTAGCCCGGGATGAGGGACATCTGTCGGAGTCCTTTAATTCATTCATTCATTCATTTAATAGAACCTTTTTTAGATTACCATAATTGCTGTATGGCACTGCTGCCGCCATATTTAGGGTGACAGATGAGGTAAGTGATTGACAGTCCACATGTCCAGGGTATGTACTGTAAGTGAGTGACAGTACAGGGTAGATACTGTACGGGGCATAACAGACACCGTGTACTTAATACTGTGTCCGGGTGTGCCAGATGCACTTTTCAGGGTGGTCTTTAGAGTTGCTGCAGTTTATCTGCACACACATACACACACACACACACACACACACACACACACACACACACACACACACGGGTCCACTTGTGTCACTCTCTCTCTCTCTCTCTCTCTCTCTCTCTCTCTCTCTCTCTCTCTCTCTCTCTCTCTCAATTCAGTTCAATTCAATATGTGCTTTATTGGCATGACGTACGTTTGTGTACATATTGCCAAAGCACGTAAAACAGCAACAACACAACACAACAATAACAGCAACAACAACAATGATTATGATATTAAATAACAATAGTAGCAATAGGTGCCGTCACCCACCGTCCCTCAGGTTGTGGCAGGAAAATATAAATCTTGCTGCAATGCTCGCTGCTGGCCCCCCTCCCAGGACCCCCCACAGCTTACCTGCGTCGTCCATTTCCTGGTACTCTGGAGTCACATGTTCCAGCTCCTGGACAAAAGCCCGTCGCTGTTTTTCAAATCTGTCACATTTAAGGAGGAAGTGCACCTCTGTCTCCACCTCATCTGTCATGCACTGACCACATGATCGTTGCTCTTTTGGCAACCACGCCTTTTTGTGTCTCCCCTTTTCAGTGGCGAGACTGTGGTCACTGAGCCTGTATTTGGTTAGGGTCTGTCGCTGCTTCCTGTCTCTGACAGTTAAGAGGTCTTCTTCCAAATCATAGTTTGTTTTTTAGGGCCCGGTAGACTTCTAGTTTGTTTTGAGTTTTGATTTCAGCATTCCAATGTTTCAGATAATTGTTCTTGCTTTGTTCTATAGTCTGATTTATCCTCATGTTGCTTTGTTTTATAGCTGATTTATCCTCATGTTGCTTTGTTTTATAGTCTGATTTATCCTCATGTTGCTTTGTTTTATAGCCTGATTTATCCTCATGTTGCTTTGTTTTATAGCTGATTTATCCTCATGTTGCTTTGTTTTATAGCTGATTTATCCTCATGTTGCTTTGTTTTATAGCCTGATTTATCGTAATGTTTGTTTGGGATGCAGTGCTGGCCTGAGGTTGGTTGGTCTTAGTATTTGTTAAAGGGTTAGTGAGTCTCAGAGCCAGCTGCTACAGGGGACTCTTTTCGGGGTTCAGTTCTTGGGTTTTCAGAGCTTTAAAGTGCAATGTATTTGTTGGGCTTGTATTTAAGTGCATCCAGAAATTTAGAGATCTTTTTTGTACATTTATCAATAATGGAAACCGGCCTAATTCTGCCCTACATGCGTTGTTTGGTGTTTTCCTTTGTGTTTTCAGATCATTCTACAGAATTCAGCATGTAGGGTTTCTGCTGGATGCTTGTCCCATCTAGTGTAGCTGGAAAGACTGAGTGGACCCCATACCTCACTTCCATATAGCGCAATGGGCAGAATTACACTATCAAACAGTTTGCACCAGATGGAGATTGGTATGTCAACGTTAAAGAATTTATTTTTAATTGCATATAGAACTTTGCCAGCTTTTGGTTTTAGGTTATTCACTGCCTTACTGAAACTCCCTGATGCTGTCATAATTAGACCAAGGTAAGTTTACTGCATCGTATGCTCTAAGGTGATGCTACCTAGAGTCAACTGGTATCTATTTTCCTGACATCTGGGCTTCTTCTGGAAGATCATTACTTTTGTCTTTTTTGGATTTATTGCCAGGGCCCAGTGCTGGCAATAGTCCTCAAGCAGGTCTAGTAGTTGTTGCAGCCCATCTGCGGTTGGTGACAACAAAACTAGATCATCTGCATAAAGCAAAAATTTCACTTCCATGTCGAGCAGGGGGAGACCTGGGGCTGCAGACTGTTCCAGCTGCACCGCCAGTTCATTAATATATATATATTAAACAGTGTCGGGCTAAGTCCACAGCCCTGTCTCATCCCTCTATTCTGAGTGAAGAACTCGGTGTGTTTGTCTCCAATCTTAACTGCACATTTGTTGTCCGAATACATTGACTTTATTATGTCATACACTTTACCCCCTACACCACTTTGTAAAAGTTTATAGTATAGTCCTTCATGCCAAATAGAGTCGAAAGCTTTTTGAAGTCAATAAAACAAGCAAATATTTTTCCATTTTTGGTTTGATTCACATTTTCATTTATGAGGGTATGTAGGGTGTAAATATGGTCCGTAGTCCGGTGATTTGGGAGGAAGCCAATTTGACCTTTGCTCAGCACATTGTGTTCGTTAAGGAGGGTTAGAATTCGATTGTTCAAAATGCTATTAAACACCTTCCCCAGACTACTGCTCACACAAATGCCTCTGAAATTATTAGGATCCAATTTGTCTCCATTTTTATGAATGGGAGTTATAAGCCCTTTGCTCCAGATGTCAGGAAAATATCCCGAACTTCGAACGATGTTGAACAATTTGAGTACTGCCCTTTGCAGCTCAGGTGTGCTGTTTTTAAGCATCTCGCTTCTGATGCTGTCAAGGCCACAAGCTTTATTGGGTTTTAAGGATTTGAGCTTCTGTGCCAATTCTTCTTGTGTTATTGGAAAATCCAGTGGGTTTTGGTTGTCTTTTATAGTGCATTCGAGCAACCGTAATTTTTGTTTGATCAGATTGTAATTGGAATTTGAGTGTTCTTGTTGGATTTCCGAATAGATATGTTCAAAATAGTTTTTCCAAATTTCTCCATTTTGGATAGGCAAGTCTTGTGGTTTTGTAGCACTCAAATTATTCCACATTTCCCAGAATTGGTTTGATTCAGGGAATGTTCTATTTCCTGTAGGGTTCTATCTACATGGCTTTGTTTTTTCATTCTTAATGTGTGTTTATATTGTTTTAATGATTCGCTATATTTCTTTCTTATATCCATATCTTGAGGTTGGTAGTGTTTCAGGTTTGACAATTTACGCAGTTCTTTTCTTATATTTTTACAATCGTCAAACCATTTTTCATTTTTAGGTTGTTTCTTTTTGTGTTGTTGGTCCTTGATAGGACCATGTTTGCTGCCGTCTGAAAGATACAATTGATTTTACTGACAGCTTGGTTGGTACTGTCCT
>NC_079212.1:143386668-143409168 GCF_029633865.1 Lampris incognitus | reverse complement strand
GCCGCTGTCCTCCCTGTCATTCACACATTCCGTCTTAATCCTACCGATGAACGTTCAGTCTGTATTGAGAAACAACAATTTAATCTGTGGCAATACTTTGTAGGGGTATATATATACTACATATATAAAAAAGAAGGTTGTAAATGGACGCGGGGACAGATAACTTGTCGTTTGAAAGGAAAATGTCAGCTTTGAAAAAATACTAGACATATTGGGCCTTAACAAGACAGACAGTGGCAGAACTTCCAATACACCCGCTTGAAACCCACAAGGTCAGTGCGGAGTCTGCTGTCAAAATGTGGCAGAAGACCAAAGATTTCTTTGTCATAGGAAATCAAAGCCGGAGGGCAATTCATGAGCACTTAACAATGCAAATCGCCCACGCCGGCTTGTTGAGGGGAACTTGTAAAAAGGCCGGCCCTTCTTCCTCTCCGCAATTACGACATCAGAATAATTGCAAATAATTCTGATCAGAGGCAACGAGTTTGTTGCCGAGACAGTATTTTTTTTTGTCTTTTTGTCCTTTTTTCTTGAAAAGGTCTAGACTTGTAGAGCACGATGGAGAAAGCCACTGTTTTTGCCAGACGTCCTCAGGGTTTGTCAATCGATTTTCACTGTAATGGAGTTAACTTGTTAACTAAGATTCTGGAGAAGCGTCACACTTCAATCACTCCTCTAATCACCTGACAACCCTACTTATACCCCATCCAGCACCGTTTGTCTCCATCCTCTCGATGACAGACCCTGCTTTGTGCCTGCACTCGATCGCATTAATGCAGAACAAATCAACGCTGCATCTGAAAGTAAAACAAAAACCATCTCACCGTGGATTCCGAACTGCAAATCAATTCAGGCGACGGTCTGCTAGACAGAGATTCTTCCCCGGTCACGTTGTTCTCACAACAGTCAGACCATAGCCAATCTTCTCACCAATGCCACTCGCCTCTATGGTACACATTCCTTGGCCTCGCTAGCACTCCCATCCAAGCCCATCTAATGAGATCTCTCCAACTCCGACTTGATCCCAGGCTTTCTCTCCTCCGTCCAATTGGTCCAGGACCTGCGGTTGCGACAGAAATGGACGCAAAAGCCGGCTTAATCACTCTCCTCGTCAGTGCCCCCCCCGACCAATTCCTGATAGCCGTCCTTGGTGCACTTAAGGTGCGCCTCCATCGCATCAGCCATCTCCACATCCAAGTCCCAAAATAAATATCAGTGACAGGTGCGTTGTTTCAACTTTACTTCGCATACGCCAACAATCCAGCCACAGCAAACTCTGAGCCTCCCATGCTCCCGGTACCCTCACCTTAGCTACCCGCCCACAGGATTGTCCCTGTGAAGTTACAGTGCCTCCAGGGTCACATCCAGTATGATCACCCCCCCCCAGCATGGACCAAGTCATATTTCCCCCTGTGCCTGCTTCCTCTGTGTCTGATTTCTCTCAGCTCATCTTATCTTTCTTTTTATCCCTGTGTTCACAGGCTTCACAAAATCCACATGCATGTACATCCTTCCATCCCATCATTCATCCCTCTACCCTTCCTTCAGCCATACACAGCAACACGGCTCCTGCTACTTCTAATACTTCCCTAACAGCCAACACCGCAATCCAACAGCCTCACGCAGCCACCCCAGGGGCCCCATCTCAGATAAACCAAGCTGGATCATTTCAGCCTCCTCCTCTATTTCCAACTGGTCTATCCTTTTCCCCCTCCCTACCCAACCCCCCCTCCCCCAACACCCAAATGTTTTTTTCTACATGTAACAATCTTTTCACTGTAGCCACAGCAGTGCCACCCCCATAGCCAGCTTCATCAATCAATCACCTTTCTCCTGTCCTTCCGGCTTTATGCCAGCAAGTCTTCTCTGGTAACCATGTAGATCTAGCCCAACTCCTTCAGCCATCCCTCACCAGTATTAGCCAGCCCAGGGAAATGCAGACTAGCCCAGGCTTAATGCAGCTTATTCATTCAGTTCATTCCCAACCAAAAGACCTCGCTCCCGTCGAATTTGCTCCAGCATTTTCATTCTACCGAGACGTAATTTGCGCAGCGTATTCAGACTGAAGGTCTGAGCTTGACGACTACCTCTCAGTCATTCTTGATATGGCCTTACACTTTGGAGGGATAGGCTTTTACAGTTATTATATTCCTTTTGCTACCCAGGCAGCAGGGCGTTTACAGTAATTTAACCAGGAGACTTACTGGGGTGACTTAGAATCAGAAATTTATTGCCACATTTTTGCAGCTCGCACATCACTCTCCTTTGAGCTGTGTGGAGCCCCCTGACATCCAGCCACAGCATGCACAATCACCCCCACCTCCCCCCCCCTCATTCAAGGCCCTCCTGCTCACACAATACCCGGTATTTAGCCGCTTGTCTCCCACAGCACCGCTTCCTCCCATCATCCCTAAGCCCATTGACATACGCCCCACGGTTAATCTTCCCACCCCCAAGGGCATTGACAAACGGGGACAGCCAGTCCTCTATCCGGAAGGCAGGATGGTGTGCAATGACTTGAACAATCTGGGCACCTTCCTTTCCAACTGCAGACTCTTGCACACCTGCTCCTTCTGTGGTGGCACCCATGCAAGAAATAGCTGCTCCCACAATCGAAACACACCAGTGGACTGACTAGCAAAGCACCTTAGTACACCCATCGAGTCACCCCTCCATGTTCACCTCCACACCTCGGGCTTTCTACTTCTTATCAAAACCTTCTCAGAACTCGGTTCTCACTTTCCAAAGAGAAAACTTCAGGGCCTTGCACCTTAATAGAGTTTTTAGGTATCACCCTGGACTCTATTTCCTTCCAAAATTGTTGATACACATCTCTCTAGTACTTTAGAAAAGAATGAAAGATTAGAGACTAGTACAGGTATTCAGAGACCATGGATCGAGGTGTGGTTTCGTAAGTAGAGGTTTGACCACAGCTGTTTTAAGACTGCTGGGAATAATGTAAGTAGTGTGTGATAAATTAACATTGTCCAGCACTGTAGGTCCCAGGAAAGGCCAGGGGTCTTTAAAAAGTTTTGGTGGTAAAGGCTCAAGTAGGCAAGTAGGTTTAGAAGCTGACATGAGTTTAGTCAAAGTATCAAGAGAGATAGTCTCAAAAACTGTAATAACGTGGACTATCTTGTACAGATATGAATTTGGTAAGACAGGATCTGCACGAGTAGCTGGGGTTGAAGAATTAATCTTGTTTCTGATCTCATCAACCTTATTGCAGAAAAAGTCTAGAAACTCATGGACCGTGAATGGTGAGCAGCTAATAGATGGCTGCTTTATAATTTAGATACAGTGTCAAAGAGAAATCTGGGATTATGTTTATTAACATTGATTAAACCCTGTCTCCCTCACCTTTTCTGCAGTGGTTGCCCAGCCATCCAGCAACTCTTCACTACCACCCAGTACCTGTCTTAACTCCTCCCTGAACGCCACACAACAGTCTTCCTTCTTCAACTTCCACCAATTGATCCTTGGCTCTGCCTTCAATCTCTTCCTCTTCTTGGTCTCCAAAGTCATCCTACAGACCACCATTCGATGCTGCCTAGCTACATTCTCCCCTGTCACAACCTTGCAGTCTCCAATCCCTTTCAGACTGTGCCTCTAACATGAGATATAGTCCACCGGTTTGCACTTTTCTCTACTCTTATACGTCACCCTGTATTCCTCTCTGTTCTTGAAATATGTATTCACCACAGCCATTTCCATCCTTTTTGCAAAATCCACCACCATCTGTTCTTCCACATTCCTTTCCTTGACACCATACCTGCCCATCACCTCCTCATCACCTCTGTTCCTTTCACCACCATGCCCATTGAAGTCTGCTGCAATCACCGCTCTCTCCTCCTTGGGTACCCTCTACACCACTTCATTCAACTCACTCCAGAATTCTTCTTTCTCTTCCATCTGACACCCAACTTGCGGGGCATAACATTCATCTTCGATTTCCAGCTTTATACTCATCACTCTGTCTGACACTCTCTTCGCCTCCAACACATTCTTGACGTGACGTACTCTTCCCTCAGAATTACCCCTACCCCATTTCTCCACCCATTTGCACCATGGTAGAAGAGTATGTATCCACCTCTGATGCTCCTGGCTTTACTCCCCCTTCCACACAGTATATCTATCTACCTTCCTTCTCTCCATCATAGTCAGTTTTTAAATTATAATTTTATTTATTTAAGGGAAAAAGTTTTCCAACACCAACTGACTGTGTGGGGGAAAAAGTAACTGCCCCCTTAGTTACTCAATTGACCAGTCAACCAAATTCAATTAATAATTGGATTCAATTAGAACAGACACACCCAGGCTTGATGACTGCCAACCCTGATGAATCTAAACATGACTTGCATAGAACCTTATGAACACTGTGGAGTAGGTTACAAGGTCTCAACGAGCAGTACACTATGCCTTCGTCAAAAGAAATTGCACAGGAGATGAGACAAAAAGTTGTTGAGACAAATCAGCCTGAAAAGGGGTTACAAAGCCACTTCTAAGGCTCAGAAACTCCAGCAAACTGCAATGTCAGCCATTGTCCTAAAATGGAGAAAACTTGGAACAGTGGTGAATATTCCCAGGAGTAGCTGGCCTACCAAAATTCCTCTTGAGGGTGCAGTGACGACTCATTCAGGAAGTCATAAAAAAAAAACAGGATTACATCTAAAGAACCGCAGGCCTCTCTAGCCTTAGCTAAGGTCATTCATAATTTAACAATAAGAAGGAGACTGGGCAAAAGTTGAATTCATGGGTGAGTAGCGAGGTGCAAAGAGAAATATAGTGATCACCTCACATGTATAGAAAGCACATCGATGACCCTCAAGCCTTTTGGGATAATGTTCTGTGGACAGACAAGTCAAAAGTGGAACCTTTTGAAAGACATGGGTCCCGTTATCTCTGGCATAAAGCAAACACAGCATTTCACAATAAGAACATCATACCAACACTCAAACACAGTGGTGGTAGTGTGATGGTGTGGGGATGTTTTGTTGCCTCGTTGAAGGAACCATGAATTCTTTTCTCTACCAGAAGATTCTGAAGGAGACTGTCTTCATCAGTCTGTGATCTGAAATGCAGCAGGAAAATGATCCAAAATACAAGAGTAAGTCTACCTTAGAATGGCTCCAAAAAAAAAGAAAGAAAGAAAAAAGAAGGCTTTTGAGTGGCTTAGTCAAAGTCTTGACTTGAACCCCATTGAGATGCTGTGGCAGGACCTTAAACAAGCAGTTCATGCTTGAAAACTTTCAATGTTGGTGAATTACAGCAATTCTGCCAAGAAGGATGAGCCAAAATTCCTCCACAGTAATGTAGAAGACCCACCTCCAATTGTTGGGAGCATGTGGTTGCAGTTGTTGCTACTAAAGGTGGTACAACCAGTTATTAAGCTCAGCGGGGTAATTACCTTTTCACGTGGGTGATATGGGTGCTTGATAACATTTTTTCCTTAATAAATGAATGATCATTTGAAAACTATATTTCGTGTTTACTCGGGTTGTCCTTGTTTTTATACATAAAGATCTGAAAAACCCAAGCCACTGAGGATGCACAAGCCAGTGCGGATAAGTGGGGAGGGTCAGGAGTGATCTGTGACAGAAGGGTACCAGCAAGAGTTAAAGGGAAGGTTTACAAGATGGTAGTGAGACCAGCTATGTTATATGGTTTGGAGACGGTGGCACTGATGAAAAGACAGGAGGTGGAGCTGGAGGTGGCAGAGTTGAAGATGATAAGATTTTCACTGGGAGTGATGAAGAAGGACAGGATTAGGAAGGAGTATATTAGAGGGACAGCTCAGGTTGGACAGTTTGGAGACAAAGCGAGAGAGGCAAGATTGAGATGGTTTGGACATGTGTGGAGGAGAGATGCTGGGTATATTGGGAGAAGGATGCTGAATATGGAGCTGCCAGGGAAGAGGAGAAGAGGAAGGCCAAAGAGGAGGTTTATGGATGTGGTGACAGAGGACGATGCAGAGGACAGGAAGAGATGGAAACGGATGATCCGCTGTGGCGCCCCCTACCGGGAGAAGGCCAGAGTAGTAGTAGTATGAAGATCTGAAACCCTTCGTTGTGACAAATATGCAAAATTAGAGGAAATCCGGAAGGGGGAAAATTATATACATGAGAGCGAGAGAGGGAAAGTCAGAGTGAGAGACAGTTTTGAAAATTGTAATTGTTTCGCTTTGAGTGCAGATAAAACAGGCAACAGGAATGAAAATACATTTCTGTGTTTCATGGGATGTTCAACGTCACAATGAAGAGGGCTGACGATCCCGAAGCCGTGGCACAGCCGGACGTATTTAAGTTAACCGGCTAATCTAGTATGGGGCGGCTGACAGATGAGGTAGCCCATGGCTCCTCGCCGGTCCCGTGAATAATTTAATAGAGGTCTGAGTTTAATGGGCTCTATTAAAGAAGTGGGGGAGAGGCAGGACTCCTGGCAATGCACACCACTGTTTACAAGCCTCCGCTCTCCTCCGGATGGTCTCTGGTGGTCTTTGATTTTACTGAGGCAGGCAGATCTGTTGGGAATCAGTAAGGGCCACATGCCAATGTGATGTGACAGATGGTGTTTTGGTGGTGGTGGGGGGGGGGAGAACAAAATAAAAACTTTCATGTTTCTCTCTCGGCGACTCGGTGTTTCAGTCTTTCCCGGTCCCTGAATCAGGATCACCAGGAAATCGTTTGACTGGCAGAACAAAGACCATAACAGAACGAACTCGAACTTCAGATACCCTACTAGTTTATTAAAACAGAAAATTGCCATCCCACTTTTGAGAGAAAACATGGTGAGATTTGCTTTCTTGAGGATATATATATTTTTTAAAGGAGATTTAACTTCTGTTTTCACCATAGTAGAGTAGGGATTGGTTGCCCTTTAAATTGCAAGCCATTCATCACAGCGAAATAACTGAGTGACATGTAAGTACAATACATGTAATTGAACTCTGATGACGTAATTACTGAGTAATATATGAGCAAAATAAAGACTTTTCTATATCTAGTTTGCTTTCTTGTCATTGTGATGTGCTACTAGTGTAGTCTACACCAAACAATCTCTGGGAAAAAATGAACAAATCACAAGTATTATGAAGTCTTTGTCTCTCGGCGATAGTTAGGAATTAGCTGTTACACTTTCTAACCTTCAGTTATCTCAGAAACCTTAATTTAACTCGAAAAGGTCCAGCTACTGGGGATGCACAAGGCGGTGTGTTCTCAGCGCCGGTCCCAAGCCCGGATAAATGGGGAGGGTTGCGTCGCGAAGGGCATCCGGCGTAAAACCTTTGCCAAATCAAATATGCGGCTCATAAATCAGATTTCCATACCGGATCAGTCGAGGCCCGCGTTACCAACGACTGCCACCAGTGCTGTTGGCCAGCAGGGTGCGGGTGGAAACTATGCTACTGTTGGGGGAAGGCGAAGGAGAGGGGGAAGGCTTGTCCAGAGGCAGCGGGAGAGGGGGAAGCGTAGGAGTGTGGAGGCGAGTGTCGGAACGTTGAATGTTGGCACTATGACTGGTACCTTTAGACCAGAGGACAATTATTGGGTCTGAGGCTGGTGTGAGTTATCTCCTCTGGGAATTTGAGCTGCTTCTTAAGATTTACCCCCATCTCCCAGTTGCATGCCATGGCCAGGACTCCTCTGCTCTTCATCTCTGCTGCTGCAGTCTCCCCCGACCCGAGGAAGTGGATGAAACGAAGGGCATTAGAAAGTTGCTTTGGCCTCTTTCTTGCCTGCTGCACACCAGCGGCCAACGGTGTTGGAATCTGGTCATGTCGTCACCAGAATTTCCCATCCGCCAGACCTGGCCCACACGTGGAGAGGACATGCTCAAGGTTGGCTGGCCATCCACAGAGGGTGCAGCTGGGGCTCTCTCCCGACCCCCATGTGTGGAGGTTTGATGGAGTGGGCGGGACATCATACATGGAACACAACAGAAACTTCACCCGGTGTCCTTCCATGCTCCAGATGTCATGCCGGGTCGGTGCCTTCTCTCACACCCTCTCCCACCTCGTCTAGCTGCCCTGTTCGTGACTACAGCCTTGACCTGTCAGCTTTCCTCCTCTGCCTTGCAGACCTCCCTCTGCACCATGCCGCGCCGCTCCTTCGGGTTAGCCTTGTTCCAGCTTACCCGGGGTCTGGGCTTCCCTGATCTTTTATGCCAAGTCGGCCAACAGCACAGCTTTAAAAAAAAGATACGATTAGAGAACAAATTATACCTGGATTACTGAGCATCCATCAAGACGTTACTCCATGCGGTACCTGTTTGTTGTAGGTAATCTCTCTCGGCAAGTCACGTGGCGTCCAGCTGTTGGGAACTGTCATCTTGTGTCCGGTAAAGTCTGGCGGTCATAGCTAATTGTGCAAGATGGGTTTTGTGCAGCAAAAATGACATATAACACGAAAACAAACAACACAGCGAGACTAGCTCGTAGCGAGTCGCCATAGTGCTGCACCATCTTCCTTACAATCAGCGACCATCCTTTTCGATAGACACCCAGCTTTTCCACTGGGATTTCTGATTTGTTGTTGCGTTTACTCTTTTGCTAATTTGATTTGCCATTTGTTGCTGTGTTTTGTCATTTGCCATTCTGTTTTGATATTTGCCGTTGTGTTTTGGGATTTGCTGTTGTGAGTCTCTATTTGCTGTTGTGGTTTCCTAGGCCTTTTTTTCCCCATTTGCCATTGTGACCTGCACTTCAGGGAGACTTGTAGCTCCTCAGCCATACCTGGCTTTATATTGGGCTGCTGTTAAGGGGACTGGACTCTGGCCTAATGTTGTTGTGGTGCTGCGACACATTAAATTATGGAGCTAATTGCCGTACACACAGTAAGCCACGTGGACTAAGTGCTGGATCAAGTTCTAACCAGTGTAGCGGGGTGGCACGGTTCGATATCTTCTGCTCCTTAATTGATAAGTGAAATGTCAAGCGTCCCAAAATGACGACGAGAGTGACGTGAAATGAGCCGTGGAAATAAAAGAAGGCGAGGGAAACCTTTAGGGAAGTATGACTCCAATGTCTTAGACTGACAGCTACCAGAATGGACTATCCATCCATCCATCCATCCATTATCCCAAACCACTTATCCTGCTCTTCAGGGTCGTGGGGATGCTGGAGCCTATCCCAGCAGCCATTGGGTGGCAGGCGGAGAGACACCCTGGACAGGCTGCCAGACCATCACACGGCCCACACACACACACACACATTCACGCCTAGGGACAATGTAGTACGGCCGAGTCACCTGACCTACATGTGTTTGGACAGTGGGAGGAAACCGGAGCCCCCGGAGGAAACCCACACAGACACGGGACCCAGATAGCAAAATCGCTGTGGTCCGGACCCGTCCCACACCCGACTCTTTCATCCAGCCCACATACCACGTGGAAGGATGGCATTTGGGCGGTCCACTCCTGTTTGCCAGATCTGGGCCAGAACCAAGCCATAGCAATGCCGCATGTGCCACATATTTGCCAGAGGTGGCCCATATTTGTTTTGTGATATTTGGGCCATAGTCACCATTTACCACACGGGCCACTTCAGGGTCACATCCAGACCACATGTTGCCCAGAGCACCGCATCTTTGCCAAAAAAGGCCCACATGTGATTTGGCATATTTGGGTCATATTTGCTATTATACATGTGGGCCACTTCAGGCTCACATCCGTGTTGTCAGGGCCAGAAGAAGGCCATCAGGGCCGCATCACTGCCTGAAGTGGCCCACATCCGGATGCTATCTGGGGGAGAACATGCAAACTCCACGCAGAGGACGACCTGGGATGACCCCCAAGGTTGGACTACCCTGGGGTTCAAGCCCAGGACCTTCTTGCTGTGAGGTGACTGCACTAACCACTGCACCACCGTGCCGACCCATAATGGACTATTTTACTTATTGCCATTGCAGAATGGCTTCGTATTAAAAAAAAGAAAAGAAAACATTGCGACAAATCATGCACGGGTAGAAGAATGTAGTCCATTTAGAGTGTGTAACTGTTCACATTCCCATGTTGACGAATTAAGTTAGACGTTTTTTCAGGCAAATTGGACAGAATCTTGTTAGGGTTTAATATTGGAATACATTTTGTGTATGCAGCTCATGAATTGTATTACATCTATAGAGCCGCATTTCTGTTAGCAGAGGGACTGGATTAGTCAGGTTCTATTGTATTATTACCGAAGACAATGGATATTTTAATTATACCAAAAGCAGCGCAGTTTGTAACTTGGATTAATGGCGAGGGTTGACTACATTCCTTTTCTTGTCATTATCAATTCAGCTTTTTATTAATCCGGGACATTTGTCCCAAATTTGTGAAACTGATCCATAACCCATTCAGAAGGGAGCGTTATTAGAATTGAGCAAAATAAGCCTGATAGGTGTAATTTTGCAGCCACCTCGACCTCCTCCCACCCCCCTCCAATTTGGCCGTTGTGTACAAGCCTGTAAAGCGTTATGGAGGAGACTGGCGCCTTAGCTGACACTATTTCCCCACATCACGCTGCCATGCCATAATGCATTCATCCGTTCTTCTGAAAGGAAGCTGAAAGGTCAGAGATGTGTCATTGTCAAGGCCTCCTTTCAGACTCGCCCCGCAGGTTGCAATGACACCAGGTCCGCCAGCTGAACAAAAACTCTGTCTTTTTCCCTTTTTTTTTACCCCCCCTCCTTTTTTTGTTGGTATTTTCCGCCTTTATTTGATAGAGATATTTATTATTATCATTATCAGCAAATTTACAGCACACAGTGGCATGGTACAGTGTCTTAGACAATTATCCAGGCAACAGACAAGCCTTTAAATGGGCCCAAACTAAACAAAGGGGTATAACAAGAGGCTAGAATGGGGAAAAAAACAAACAAACAAATTAATAAACGGGAAATAAAGGAAAATAATGTAAATTTAAATAAATTTAACAAAAATAAGAAATAGTAGGGAGTAGGGGGAGAGAGCTAGGGGTTCTCTGCCAGGTCAAGCTTCTCAGCTGGATGGCGAAGCTCCCCTGCATTCTTCTCCTCCATACGATTCAGAGATGACAAGTAATGACACGGCTCCTTTATGAGAAATATAGAAATGTGGTTTTGTTTTCCTCAATCTATTTTTATGCATCAAGATGTTTCCCAGGACGACGGTTGTGTTGATTGCCAGGTCATGTGTTGGATCTTTTACAGGTATACCGAACAAAACATTTTCTTTTGTTAGATTAGAGAAATTAACAAATTTAGCCCATAACCGGTCATGATGGCGATGTTAGAGGGGCAGGAAAAGCAGGGGGAGATGACGTGCAGCAAAGGGCCCGGGCCGGATTCGAACCCAGGCCACTGTGGTAAGGACTCAGCCTTAAGGCCAGTTCATAGTCTTGATGTACCATACACGGACCGTACTCCGCTGGGGTCTGCACGGACTGAAATGATGCAATAGTGGACCTCCCGCCTGACCATGTCCGCGCGAAGCTCACTTTTTGTGATGGCGCGTACTTCGCGTTCGCGTCCCGGTGTCGCACAAAACACGGCTCGGCACGAAACTGTTTCACATCCACATGCATTTCGTGTGGCACCGGACACCTTCTTTAGTTTCTCCTTCGTGGCTTTACAACTTTTATGCAGACGTTTTTTTTCCTCATCCGTACTTCTCATATCCCTCACCAACATGCTAAACTCCCCCTCTCTACCCCCCCTCCCCTTCGTTAAGTGGTCGAACATACCACCTCCGCGAGGTTTTTCTTTCCAACATAGCCTGGCAACAGAGCTGCTCTTCTTCCTCACGCGGGGACAGCGCCATGTTGTTAGCAGTCTGTAACGTCCGGCGGAAAAGGAAAACCACGCGCAAAGATTGTGGGAAATGTAGGCCTTGGGTATGCGTTGGTACGACTGGACTATGAAAAGACTATGAAAAGGTGTGCTCCGTCCCCACAGTCAGGTGTAGCACAAAATGAATGGCCCTATGCATAAGCAGCCTCTTTGGGCTCCTTTCCTCTTTTGACTCTCACACATCACTTTTTTGAGTTGTAGCATACTGTATATTATTTACAATCACAGTACATTAACCTGACTTAACCTGACTTAACCTTTCGTTGGGAAAGACACGACTCTGTGCTCATGCTTGTACCAGCAGTCACTCGCGACAGGACTAGATGAGCTGCATTGAGAGATGCTTTGTGAGGGGCGGACTAAACCATTTTGCATCTTTTGTAAGGGGTGAGAGGGGCCTCAGAGAGGGGTGAGAGGGACCTCGAAGAGCCTCCACTATTTTCTTCTAATTCCCTCAACCGATGTATTGAGCCAATTTTAATGGAAGTTATGACACTAATTAGTTAGAAATAAACATTTGCAAACGAAAACAAACTTTTAATTCCAGGGTTCCCGAGCCCCCCCCCCCCCACTACGATTCTGCTGCGCAGAGTGTATGAACCCTGTAATACAGACTATGTGAGCGCCCTTATGTGGTACGTGCTCCACCAGGAGGGCCAACCAGGGCACCCCTGTTTTATTCCTCTTTAAAGGCGAACGACACGTTGTGTTGGAAGCCCGCCGCGAACAGCCGATTCGGCAACACTGCTCGCCACTCAACGCCGCTAGCGGTGCACACATCGATCACACTCTCTCTCATGGCGGCCGAGGTTAGCTTAGGTCACTGGTCAACCCCTTTGCGGTTCTGTGGTAAATGGTCCAACATTGTTAGAATTTAGGTTAGATCCAATAACGCTAACCGCAGCAGAGTATATTGGTATTGAAAATATTTAATGGGTAAAAAAAAGATTAATGGCATTTCATTTGGCAACTGACGGCGTCATGATTAGCAATGCAGTGTAAACACACACAACTGCACATGTACACGCATACACATGCACGCACACGCACATTTGCAGGCACACAGACAAATGCGTACGACCCATACCTACGAATAAACCCACCTAGCGTCACATGTATTCCAACACACTGCCTACCCTCGATGCCGTGAATGAATACACACACACATTATCTCACACACACGTGCACACACATTCATGCACGCACACACACAGTTTGATGCAAAAACCGTCCGCGAGTCCCTTGGGTAAGAAGTGATCCCTCGCCGGAATTCTACAAAGCTTCCATTGATCTCTCCTCTGAGAGACAAACAGAATCCGGTCCTCAGGCCGACTCAGCTCCACTCCACTCTCTCTGCTAATCTGCTAACAGTGCTGGCCTGCGTATGGATCAGCCAGGGTAAGGTTTCAGTCTAATCCTTCCTCTTGGAAATCCACCTGCACTCTCTCCAAAACAGCCCTAAGGGAACGTACCTCATCCCAGCAAGTCTGTTTTCCGAACGCCAGTTGATCTTCCTCCGGCTTGGACAGGAGGGATAGGAAGAAATCTTGCCAGTTCTCCCGAGGCCCTTGGGAATAATCCACCTGACTCCATGCAAAAAGCACCCGTTGGGGAATATACGGTATCAGGTGGCAGGTGGAGTTTGTCCATTTGCTCTGGAGGACACTGTGATTAGCTTCTCTGTGGATAAAAGTGAACCGGCGTTGAGAAAGGCGTGTCGACACCATTCACGCCAAACTGCGTGTCCAGCCTGGCGGCACGGTGGCAACATGCAAAATGCCAATGTGGCCTTGGTGCCACGTGGAAAATTTACTTGGAAACTGTTGGACGGTAGGCTGTTAAAGCAACAGTTCTGAACCTTCAAATATTCTCTATCGCTGGAACATTTAAGACAATCGCTAATCCATGAAATTAAACCGTTGTAGTTTGAATGGTTATTGTCAGGTATCAGGATGCAGCGAGCGATGTTATTCAGCTGCCGTGATGAAGATGTAAGAGGAAGAATAAACCAGGTAGTGGCAAGTTAAAAGAAGCGAAGTTGCTAACAAGCAGATACAGTAGACTGACCATGTAAAAGATATATCATCCATCCATTATCCGAACCGCTTATCCTTACTCGGGGGCGCGGGGTTGCTGGAGCCTATCCCAGCAGACATTGGGCGGCAGGCAGGGAAACACCTTGGACAGGCCGCCAGGCCATCACAGGGCCGACACACATACACACACATTCACACCTAGGGACAATTAAGTATTCGTCTGACCTACATGTCTGTGGACTGTCGGAGGAAACCAGAGCCCCCGGAGGAAGCCCACGCAGACACGGGAAGAACATGCACACTCCACACAAAGGGCGACCTGGGACGACCCCCAAGGTTGGACTACCCCGGGGCTCGAACCCAGGACCTTCTTGCTGTGAGGCGACCGCGCTAACCACTGCGCCACCGTGCTGCAAGATATATCATAATAGTGTTAATATCTTCATCTGTCAATAAAGTTCCCTGATATTTCTCAATCAGGGAATGTTGGAAAATATAAAGAAATCTATTAGCAATATTTAAATTCTATCCATATTCCCGGTTTGCACACGAGAGATGTGTTCTTCTGCGAGTTCTCGCATAGTTTTTGAATACATTTTGCGTAAGAAAATCACACACGGTTAAGAATATGTAAGACTACGACTCCAGTTTAAAAGGTGATTGTGGGTTTTCTTGAACCACCCCTACAAATCGACTACTGGGTGTAGGTTACGTCTTCTGGATTGTGACTTTAAACATCTAACCAGTGACTTTAAAGTGTTGTTACCTTCAAAAGGGCTCATTGCATCCTCATATGTGTTGTTGTAGTGTTTAAACTGCAGTACTGTGCCTGAACCTTTTCACACCAACATGTCCGTATCCTACTGCTGGCTCATCTCGCTCTCTCTGGCTGTTAATACTGAGAGCTCTGCCTATTTTTCTTGAGGCCCTTGGAAAAGCAATTGGCACCAAATAACTATTCATACAAAGCTTCCCCTAATGCCCCAACACTGCAGGTAAAAGCCTTCCAACTAGTCCGCTTCCATCAGGCATCAGCAAAATCATTCAGATGCAGAGAATTCTGCCCTGGAAATCAGGCAGGTTCCACATTGACAAATCCAGCTGGACAATACACACAAAAAATCCATACAAAGTGGCCCGAGGCCTTCGCTGTACAGTCTCTTCACGTAGATGAGTTCCTTCCTCACAATTTAAATAGGGAGAGTTCTGGCCTCGAAAATACACCAGATGACCCCACACATGACCCGTGCATTGTGAAAATCAGCCTGGGGCTTCTAAAAACCCTACGTGGGAAGCCCAATAAGGAGTGTTTTCAATCACAGGGCCCCTAAAAATCTGACTGTGTCCACCTGTCTACTGCGCAAACAACCTCCATTTCTGTGGTTTTGGACCCCACAGCTAAAATTACTGCATATCAGACATGGTTGGTCTAACTCTGCACCGTGCAGAGAGCTTTGTCAAGCCCGGAGGTTTCGGAGAATCTAGCTTTATTACCTGCGGCATACCTGCTCTTCCCATGGTTCACTCCACTCGGGAAAACAACAAACCGCCCTTCGCTGGATTGGTTTAACCTGCTGCACAGCTCTGTACATCCCTCTGCTGCACAGGTCAGCCTCTGTTTTCCAAGACACGTAGAGCATTCAGCTGCCAGGCTGCAGTGTGTAACCATTACATTATGTCCACATGTATAACTCTCTAAGATGCTAATGTATATATGTCTTTTCTCTGAGGGATCAGAGAACGAAAACAGCCAGGAGCAATGTCTCGGGGGTGCAAACGAGTTCGTTGTTCTGCTTGAGGACATTTCTTCAAAGACGGACGTTTCTTCATCTATCTATAAGCATTATATATATATATATATATATATAAGTATCATATAGTGGGATGGTGTTGGGGCACAGTTGGAAGGGCAGGCTGTTAAAATATAAAAAGTACAACATCTAATAAATGTCACATGTATCATCTAATGGGGGGAATAACAAAGAAATTTTACTTGTAGTTACAAAGGAGATTTTTTTTCAGTGTCAACAACTGGTGGCCAATTCGTTTCTATTACTCAAGGTGGACATATCAGGTCTGCAAATAATAAAATACGTCTCTGCCAAGCACAGGTTACATCTTTTACCCCTAACTGGATATGCACTGCTCTTTGCAAGCATTTTCCATGAGACAGAATAACTGATATTCTGGTCCACCAATAACCAAATGTGGCGGCTTAAGGCCGTTGCATTTTTCGCATGTTCATTTCTACAGCTACTCATATGGGCGTTAAACCTCATTTTAAAAGGGCCCTCTGTTAATCCCACGTCAGTGTACATTGCGGTTGTCTTCTCTTGTCACCGATGCCTGGTAGATGACTCCCTCTGTCTAGCATTTTCCTTCTAGAGGACACGATGGCTTAACACGGCAGTTGCAGTTGGAGGTGCTCGGTTGCGGGGAGGGGGTCTGTGCCTTGGCCATGAGGCTTGTGTTGTGGGATGAAATAACCTGCTGGACAGTTGGCATGCAGCTGTAGCTCATTTTGACAGTGTTTCTGTTGAATATTTTTCTCAATAGATGGTCTGGGGTAAAGCACTCACCCCAAAGTTTGAAAAATAGTTTTCCAGTATCAGAGGCCACACGGTGGAGGATTATACCGGGTGATGATCCGCCTTCTGCTGCGGTTTTTGGTTGTTGTTGCTGGCTGTCGCTAATTGGTGGTGGGTTGTACTTAAGTCTGAAATCATATCCACATGTTTGTAAGGCTTCCGGGTATGGGGGGGGGGGCGCTTCGTTAAAGATGGCCTCGCTGGATGATAAACATGAGAGTCGTTATGTGGAGTGCAAGGAGGTTGTTTGGCTGGGAGAACCTGGTCTGGTGCATACGGTGGGCCCAAGGACCACGGCCCCTGCCTGGAGCTGCGTCCGAGGAGGAAGCACCGAGGGCGGTCTGACAGGACGCGGAAGCAAGGCAGGCTAAGCTAACTGCTAGCCCATGCAGACCGGCAGTTCCATCAGTCAACCTGGCTGGCGCTCGTTCCCTTGGACTATGATTTTATTTTTTTGTGTTTAGTTTGGATATATGTGTTAGTGTGTGTGTTCTTGTAGTTTTTGGATATATGTTTTTGTCTTTGCGTTGCACTGCTGTGGACTGGGGAAACGACAGACGAAGTGTTCCTGATTGCTGATGGCGGATACTTTAGCAGCAGAATTTAGAGCATGGTGTGTGCATCAGGTATAAACTACGTTTATTTTCCTTTTTTTTTTTTTGACATTACAAATTGTAAGTGAGCAATGCTCCCCAGTTTACACACTACTGACGTTGTTGATTGTAAAAACCGAACGTGTGCTTGCTCGCCTGGTACCACCAATAAGTAATCAAAATGAATGAGAGAGTGATGAAATAATATTTTGTTGTCGACTGGTGTAATCCCTCCTAGTCTCTCTGCCATTTTAGTTGACGTGAAACGTCACAGCTCAGAAACCCAGGAGGTACCACTGATATTTCCTAATGTTAATGGGGGGGGGGGACTGGGGGGAACAGCGTGATCCTCCTACACGCTAGGTCCCCCTGGCGAAACTCCCTATCAGGTGAAAAGAAGCGGCTGGCGACTCGAGGCTTGTGGTAGTCTGCAGCCCTCCCCGGATCGGCAGAGGGGGTGGAGTCAGAAAAATCAGAAACACTTTATTTGTCGTTTCATTTCACGCACTTCTGCACGTGAAATGAGACGAAACATCGTTTCCCCAGCAGTGCAACACAAAGACAAAACACACATCCAGAAGCTACAAGAACACATATATCCAAACTAACACATAACTAACTAAAGTAACAAAACCAAATAAACCATAGTCCAGGAGAACGAACGCCAGCCAGCATGACTGTTGGACCTGCCGGTCTGCATGGGCTAGCAGTTAGCTTAGCCTGTCAGGACACCCTTGGTGTTTCCGGTTCCGGTCAGGGTTGTGGTCCTTGGGCCCACAGGATGCAGCAGAACAAGCTCCCTCAGCTGATCCAACGCCAGCTCTTCCAACCAGACACCTTCGACACACCTCCCCGCACTCCATATGACGACACTAAAAACACAGGCGAGGCCGCCGCCAGACCGCCCTCAGTGTTATCAGAACTGCCGGTCTGCATGAGCTAGCAGTTAGCTTAGCCTGTCAGGCCACCCTTGGTGTTTCCGGTTCCGGTCAGGGTTGTGGTCCTTGGGCCCACAGGATGCAGCAGAACAAGCTCCCTCAGGTGAGGCCAGGCGAGGCCGCCGCCAGACCGCCCTCGGTGTTATCAGAACTGCCGGTCTGCATGAGCTAGCAGTTAGCTTAGCCTGTCAGGCCACCCTTGGTGTTTCCGGTTCCGGTCAGGGTTGTGGTCCTTGGGCCCACAGGATGCAGCAGAACAAGCTCCCTCAGGTGAGGCCAGGGGAGGCCGCCGCCAGACCGCCCTCGGTGTTATCAGAACTGCCAGTCTGCATGAGCTAGCAGTTAGCTTAGCCTGTCAGGCCACCCTTGGTGTTTCCGGTTCCGGTCAGGGTTGTGGTCCTTGGGCCCACAGGATGCAGCAGAACAAGCTCCCTCAGGTGAGGCCAGGCGAGGCCGCCGCCAGACCGCCCTTGGTGTTATCAGAACTGCCGGTCTGCATGAGCTAGCAGTTAGCTTAGCCTGTCAGGCCACCCTTGGTGTTTCTGGTTCCGGTCAGGGTTGTGGTCCTTGGGCCCACAGGATGCAGCAGAACAAGCTCCCTCCGGTGAGGCCAGGCGAGGCCGCCGCCAGACCGCCCTCGGTGTTATCAGAACTGCCGGTCTGCATGAGCTAGCAGTTAGCTTAGCCTGCTCTGCTTCTGCGTCCTGTCAGACCGCCCTCGGTGTTTCCTCTTCGGGCACAGCTCCAGGCAGGGCCGCGGTCCCTGGGCCCACAGGACGCAGCAGACCGGCTCTCCCAGCCGGTCCAGCGCCAGCTCTCCCAACCATCAAACGAACTCACAACGTAAATGCGGACAAAGACACTGCATGGATGGTACTGGGTGAGGCCGCGGCAAACATGAATTTGCGCCGTCATCTTGATTCATTAATTGGCCAGGGACAATTGGGGAGAAAAAAAGGGGAGTGGGGGGTAAACAGATAAATAAACACGTTGTCAACCTGACCCCCAAATAAAGGAAACTTTCATTGTGTCGGTGTCCATCATCATGATAGAATGAACATTTTCTGTTAAAGCAAAACCCAACGTTTTGGTCCCGGATATTAAAAAAACAGCAACCCCCTCCATCTGTGGCAGTCCACTTTACCTCTCTCTCTCTGTCTCTCTCTCTCTCTCCCTCTCTCTCTCCAAATAATGTACAAGACAGACTGGCCCGAAATTACACAGCGCATGATGTATCTGAAGAGCGCTCTCCAGCTCCAGCACACAGGGGGAGACAGAGAGCGCCGTGACCATCCATCACCGCTAATAGGTCATAGTTTACACCCTGACACGGGACATACATCATCAGGTCAGAGCCCGGCGACCGCGGGAACGCGGAGGAGGGGAGGAGGAGGAGGAGGAGGAGGTGCGGTGGTGGGGAGCTTGGTGCAGATTATGTGATGTCAGGCACTTTCCCTTAGCAAACCCAGAAATAATAAACATCTGAGGAAAAGAAAAACAAACAAACAAACAGCGAGGTGTCCTACCAGGAAAACAACCCGTGTCCTGCTGAGAGTTCCCGGTGAACTCCTCTGCTGGGAATGTGTGGAATGGGAATCTTTTCATTTTTTATTTTTTATTTTGTTGTTTGCTGTTGTTTTCCTGGCCCACTGGTGGAGCTGTAAATAAAATGGCATGGCGGGTAATCTATAAACCCTTAGTCTGAACACCCTGGGGCTACAAACTGTTACTGTACACAATAAATCAGTTGTCTCTTTTGAGGGGATTTCCCCCCTTTTCCCCCTTTTTCTCCCCAACTGTACTTGGCCAATTACCCCACTGTTCCGAGCCGTCCCGGTCGCTGCTCCACCCCCTCTGCCGATCCGGGGAGGGCTGCAGACTACCACATGTCTCCTCCCATACATGTGGAGTCGCCAGCCGCTTCATTTCACCTGACAGTGAGGAGTTTCACCAGGGGGACCAGGTAGGGGGACCAGGCATAACATAGGCCGTGTTATAGGTTTATAACACCTTGAAAGAGCTCATTAATATTCGTCTGTCTGTGCTATGATTGGTTGAGTACGAATACTGTCATCATACAGAAGAGACGGAGGAGATAGCTAACGTTAGCCGTCGGCGTCAGAAGGGAAGGCAGCATGGGTTAGGGTTAGGGTGACGTCAAATGACGTCACACAGAAGAGACGGAGGAGATAGCTAACGTTAGCCGTCAGCGTCAGAAGGGAAGGCAGCATGGGTTAGGGTTAGGGTGACGTCAAATGTCGTCACACAGAAGAGACCCTCCGTCTCTTCTGTGTGACGACAGTATTCACGCACAACCAATCATAGCCAACTTTCAAGGGGGTTATAAACTGATAACGTAGACCGTACACTAGACTATGTTATAGCTTAGGGGGACGGAGCGTGTGGGAGGGTCACGCTATTCCCCCCGACCGACCAGAGGAGGCGCTAGTGCAGCGACCAGGACACACCCACATCCGGCTTCCCACCTGCAGACACGGCCAATTGTGTCTGTAGGGACGCCCCACCAAGCCGGAGGTAACACGGGGGTTTGAACCGGCGATCCCTGTGTTTGAAGGCAACGGAGTAGACCGCTATGCTACCCGGACGCCCCTAGTGCATATAATTATGAGAAGGATACATTTTGTCCATGTTCTTATACTAGATTCCACACCTTGGAGTGTTGAATCTATTCTCTTTCCTTTTTGTATCAGTACACAGAGGTGAAAAGCATCTGTGGCATACCTCCTGCCGCCGGTAGGGGGTGCTAATTTAGGAAGCACTCCTGTGGGTCGTATTAGAGGGTATACGACCTATATGTGGTTGTACGGGTTGGAGGACTCGTTGTTACACTTACTGGATATTTGTCCTAACCTGAACCATATCGGGCGGCACGGTGGCGCAGTGGTTAGCGTGGTTGCCTCACAGCAGGAAGGTCCTGGGTTCGAGCCCCGGGGTTGTCCAACCTTGTGGGGTCGTCCCGGGTCGTCCTCTGTGTGGAATTTAAATGTCTTCCCCGTGTCTGTGTGGGTTTCCTCTGGGTGCTCCGGTTTCCTCCCACAGTCCAAAGACATGTAGGTCAGGTGAATCGGCCGTACTAAATTGTCCCTTGGTGTGTGTGTGTGTGTGTGTGTGTTGGCCGGCCCTGTGATGGACTGGTGGCCTGTCCAGGGTGTCTCCCCACCTGCCCCCCAATGGCTGCTGGGATAGGCTCCAGCATCCCCGCGATCCTGAGAGCAGGAGAAGCGGTTCGGATAATGGATGGACAGATGGACCTGAATGTTGCGGTATTGATTTTGCTTAAATGTGTGTACATGTACAGAGAATATCAGGACACCATACAGGTCAGTCTGGGTCAGCAAGGGATCAAGGTTGCCCTATAACATGCTTAACATGCAGAAACATCCAACGTGACCGTGTATGATACTACGTTTTACCATTATATGACCATACAGCCCACCCAGTGATGTTGATGTTGTCTATTGCCTGAAATGGACCCATGCAAATTTCTTTGGCTCCTTTCAACAGGGATTTAAATTTTCACTGTCCATTTTTTTTCTTCAGTTTTAGTTACCTCACTGACTGTCGAGGTTGCAGACTAAGCAGTTCCCTCTCTATGAAACTCTTGCTAAAGATCCACCAGAATATATAATCTGGCATCATCTTAAAGTTGCCCTTTATCACCTCCATGACTGGGCTCCTAACTGTCACAGCTAAGAAAGATGTCCACCAAACTTGCTAGGCTCTGGTTTTAAAGTAGAATAGAGTGTAGAGAATAGAAGAGAACAGAATAGACTATAGTAGAGTAGAATAGAGTATAGCAGAGAAGGATAGAGTAGAGTAGAGTAGATTAGGATAGAGAATAGCAGAGTGGGATAGTGTATAGTAGAGTAGAATAGAGTATAGCAGAGTAGGGTAGAGTAGAGAAGGATAGTGAATAGAGTGGGATAGTGTATAGTAGAGTAGAGTAGGATAGAGAATAACAGAGTGGGATAGAGTATAGTAGGGTAGAATAGAGTATAGCAGGGTAGGATAGAGTATTGCAGAGTGGGATAGAGTATATTAGCATAAAGTAGAGTAGGATAGAGAATAGCAGCGTGGGATAGAATATATTAGAGTAAAGTGGAGTAGGATAGAGTATAGCAGTGTGGGACAGAGTATATTAGAGTAAAGTGGAGTAGGATAGAGAATAGCAGTGTGGGATAGAGTATATTAGAGTAAAGTGGAGTAGGATAGAGAATAGCAGAGTGGGATAGAGTATAGCAGAGTAAAGTGGAGTAGGATAGAGGATAGCAGAGTGGGATAGAGTATAGCAGAGTAAAGTGGACTAGGATAGAGAATAGCAGTGTGGGATAGAGCAGGATAGAGTATAGCAGAGTGAGCTTCGTGGCTTGTTGCCTTGTCGTGGTGGAGAAGCTTGCATGGTCCTGAGATTCCGAGAGCAAAGCCGTCTGGATCTGTGCTCCTGGTAGGGTCACCCATGGCAGTAAGGTCAAGAGGGAGGTCCCTGACAAACAGCAACCCAACCAAGACCCCAATGGTGG
>NC_079212.1:143374168-143381668 GCF_029633865.1 Lampris incognitus | reverse complement strand
TATTCATTTCTCTCCCCGTAGAGGATTGTGTGTGTGTAGAGACATGCATGTCGTGGACTGAGGATATGTAGGCGCGAGTTAAAACCTGGAAAAAAGTGCCGATGCCTTCAGCCCCCTGCACGGGGGGTTAAGACTGCACACACACACAAACCCAGAACACTCGCCTCACTGTGTCCTTTGGTTTGTGTTCCCAAACATTCTCATTGTCATCATCATCATCATCATCATCATCGTTACCATGAATCATTTGTTGTGTGTATAATGGTTATGATATTTTACTTACCAGCTTCATTTTGTAGATCTTGAACCGGGGACCGCCGCTGGACTCAGCTTTGCGACAGTGTCTTAATGGGACCACTGAGCATGAGTTTCCGAAACTTATTTCCGGTGTGGGAAGATGGCGGCGCGAACTCGCGTTTGCAGCGGCTTCAGCCAGTACCGACTGTGCGGTGTCTTGGTCCGTGTCTGCGTCTGCGTCTAAGTTCGTGTCATCGTGTGAAGTTTTTAATTTTGAGCTTCGATTTTATTTTATTTTTTTCGTTTGATGGCTGGGAGAGCTGGTGTTGGATCGGCTGAGAGAGCTGGTGTTGGATCGGCTGGGAGAGCTGGTGTTGGATCGGCTGGGAGAGCTGGTGTTGGATCGGCTGGGAGAGCTGGTGTTGGATCAACTGAGAGAGTTGGCGTTGGATCGGCCGAGAGAGCTGGTGATGGATCGGCCGAGAGAGCTGGTGTTGGATCGGCCAAGAGAGCTGGTGATGGATCGGCTGAGAGAGCTGGTGTTGGATCGGCTGAGAGAGCTGGTGATGGATCAGCTGGGAGAGCTGGTGATGGATCGGCTGAGAGAGCAGGTGTTGGATCGGCTGAGAGAGCTGGTGATGGATCGGCTGGGAGAGCTGGTGATGGATCGGCTGAGAGAGCTGGTGTTGGATCGGCTGAGAGAGCTGGTGTTGGATCGGCTGGGAGAGCTGGTGTTGGATCGGCTGAGAGAGCTGGTGATGGATCGGCTGGGAGAGCTGGTGTTGGATCGGCTGAGAGAGCTGGTGTTGGATTGGCTGAGAGAGCTGGTGTTGGATCGGCTGGGAGAGCTGGTGTTGGGCTGGGAGAGCTGGTGTTGGGCTGGAAGAGCTGGTGATGGATCGGCTGAGAGAGCTGGTGTTGGATCGGCTGGGAGAGCTGGTGTTGGATCGGCTGGAAGAGCTGGTGTTGGATCGGTTGGGAGAGCTGGTGTTGGATCGGCTGAGAGAGCTGGTGTTGGGCTGGGAGAGCTGGTGTTGGGCTGGAAGAGCTGGTGTTGGATCGGCTGGGAGAACTGTTGTTGGATCGGCTGGGAGAGCTGGTGTTGGATCGGCTGGGAGAGCTGGTGTTGGATCGGTTGGGAGAGCTGGTGTTGGATCGGCTGAGAGAGCTGGTGTTGGGCTGGGAGAGCTGGTGTTGGGCTGGGAGAGCTGGTGTTGGGCTGGAAGAGCTGGTGTTGGATCGGCTGGGAGAACTGTTGTTGGATCGGCTGGGAGAGCTGGTGTTGGATCGGCTGGGAGAGCTGGTGTTGGATCGGCTGAGAGAGCTGGTGTTGGATCGGCTGAGAGAGCTGGTGTTGGGCTGGGAGAGCTGGTGTTGGATCGGCTGAGAGAGCTGGTGTTGGGCTGGGAGAGCTGGTGTTGGGCTGGAAGAGCTGGTGTTGGATCGGCTGGGAGAACTGTTGTTGGATCGGCTGAGAGAGCTGGTGTTGGATCAGCTGGGAGAGCTGGTGTTGGATCGGCTGGGAGAGCTGGTGTTGGATCAACTGAGAGAGTTGGCGTTGGATCGGCTGGGAGAGCTGGTGATGGATCGGCTGAGAGAGCTGGTGTTGGATCGGCTGGGAGAGCTGGTGATGGATCGGCTGAGAGAGCTGGTGTGAGAGCTGGATGGATGGATGGATGGATTTCATACAATGTGAGCTCAGTGTGCTTCACACAACCTTTTGGTTCCAGTTTTTAAGTGTTTCTGGTGTCTAATTTAATCCCTCCATCCATTATTCAAACCGCTTATCCTGCTCTCAGGGTGGCGGGGATGCTGGAGCCTATCCCAGCAGCCACTGGGCAGCAGGCGGGGAGACACTCTGGACAGGCCGCCAGGCCATCGCACAGGGCCAGGAAAAAAGTCTACAACATCAAAACCCCAGCAACACCTGCAGTTTAAAGAACATCCTTACTCATTCAGGGTCGTGACCCTGATGAAGGCCGCAAGCCAAAACACGTTGGTCTAACAATAAAGTTGTTCTATATACCACAAGTGCCGCCGGAGCTCCGACCTCCCAGACCCCCCCCCCCACCACCACCCCCGCCCCGCTTCTCCGTGCACCTTGGAAGCAGGTGAAGCTGTGCCAGAGACCCCTGATCTAATTCTTAACATCTAAACCACGTATTTGAAAGTGAAAATGAAAATTATCAGAACATCTGAAAACTTAAAATGTAGATCAGGGATTAGGGCGTGGCGTGTTTCTTTCTACATGAAGCACCAAAAATCAAGGACCAACCAAAACAAGTGGGTAATTGTATCATAAATATGGCCACTTCGTGGCTATACTGGCAGCCAGCAGGCCGTAAAACACCTTGTTTTTGTGCTTGGGCCGACGCCGCATGTTCGCTTTGGACGTAGGTATGTTCTTATCCTGGTTTCACGCTTGAACGTCCCTCTCTGGTAGACACCGAGGGCTGCCTATCTGTTCTTCAAAGATGGATGGCAGGGATAAAATAAAACAAGGTGCTCATATAGAGCGGCAGCCAGCCACAGTAGTCAGCAAATACACGCCATGCTGTTTACACACTGACGGGGAGGGGACTCTTGTGTGCGTGTGTGTGTGTGTGTGTGTGTGTGTGTGTGTGTGTGTGTGTGTGTGTGTGTGTGTGTGTGTGTGTGTGTGTGTCTGTGATAGCATCCGTGCACATGTTTCTGTTGTTACTGGAAGAATTGAAGGAACCCAAGAGTAAGTCAGTATAGCCGAGATGCCATAGTTATTTTCAGTTTCAGCAGGAATCTTGGTTGCTCTCAGAGATTGCTGTTGTGCCCACCGCCGAGATTGCTTCCATCACCGGTCATACGGTTCGCCTGTACTTGTAAGAAGGTCCGCACACTGTAGCTGCAAAAGGCAATTTACCCAGACAGCCAAAAAAAGTGGCGTTTCGAGCTACGTCACTTTTTCCTTTATCTTCATTTTAGTTTCTTTTTGGTCCAGCACCTGGTTTGTAGTTTTGTTTTGCTTTGTGTGTTTGATGTGCATGTTCTTCTTCTCTTCATCTATATTTATAAGACCCATAGGAATACATGATGAGTACAAAGACAGACTCCAGGGAGCCAACCGCGGACGTCCTCCATACTCTGCATCTGTAATGGCATGCACCGGTGGGTTTCACCCAAACACTTGCAGCACACTACATACTTAGTTGCTGTCTTGTCACAGACCTGCAGATGGTTAAGATGCCATCAGCACACGTGCATTTTACTGCACATGTAGGATCCGAGTATTACACTGCACATACTGCAGAATACACACAACGCTAGGCTAACACTTGTCAGGTTAACACCTGTCAGGCTAACGCTTGTCAGGCTAACGCTTGTCAGGCTAACGCTTGTCAGGCTAACGCTTGTCAGGTTAACACTTTTCAGGCTAACACTTGTCAGGCTAACGCTTGTCAGGTTAACACCTGTCAGGCTAACGCTTGTCAGGCTAACACTTGTCAGGTTAACACCTGTCAGGCTAACGCTTGTCAGGCTAACGCTTGTCAGGCTAACGCTTGTCAGGTTAACACTTTTCAGGCTAACACTTGTCAGGCTAACGCTTGTCAGGTTAACACTTGTCAGGCTATCGCTTGTCAGGTTAACACTTGTCTTGCTAACACTTGTCAGGTTAACACTTGTCAGGCTAACGCTTGTCAGGTTAACACTTGTCAGGCTAACGCTTGTCAGGTTAACACTTGTCAGGTTACCGCTTGTCAGGCTAACGCTTGTCAGGCTAACACTTGTCAGGCTAACACTTGTCAGGTTGATACACAGTAAAATCCTGAGTGTTAATTTAATTTCCTGAGTGTTAATTTAACTCTGAGAGTGTACAAATGGACCCGAAAGGATCCATTTGTACACTCTCAGAGTTAAATTAACACTCATTTTTTTTACTGTGTACTTGTCAGGCTAACACTTGTCAGGCTAACGCTTGTTAGGCTAACACCTGTCAGGCTAACGCTTGTTAGGCTAACACTTGCTGTAGACCAACACTTGGCGGTGTATTCTCCTGCAGCTCTGTGCCCCATGCTTTGTAGTTATTTCAACAGAAAAACAGAGATTGGCAGATTAAGTGCCATCCAAAAACAGAACACAAAAAAAAGTATTTGAATAAATAAATAAAAGCATTAGAAAAATAACCCCACCAGGAATTCTGTGTGTGTTTGTTCTCTGCACACTAACTCAGTCTGACAGAGCTACATCTATTGTTCCTTTTCTGAACAGCGTGTGGGCATGTGTGAATGACAGACCAGAAAGTGTTTTTTCTTTTCTTTTCTTTCTTTCTCGTTTCAAATGGCCCTGTCCATCTCTTGCACTGAGTAAAATATACAGTGCCACGACATTACAACACGGGGCATTACATGGGGGAGGGGGTGGTGTAAGAAGGGTATATGAAATGTCACCCGCGCAACCCACATGAAAAGGCCAAGACTCTTTCATTGCGGTTGTCTCCTCGATCAGCCCCTCATAAGAACACCATTACTACCTGCAAAACAGCCTCTTTGACATTTCTAACTACCCCTTTTTTCTCAACGGTGACATTATTTTCCATTATTGCCGTAAACAGTAAGATTATAACACCTTGTTCCCGTTGAACCACATGCTCACAGGCATATTATTTACAGTGACTGGGTGTTGATTTTTATGCCCCCCCCTCCCTCCCTCCACAGCTTTTATATATAAACTTAGCACAGAAAGTAAGGAAATGTGTGTTTGGTAGATTATCTCTTTGTTGTAACGATGCTTCTTGGCAATAAATCTTATATCAGGCAGCTGATTGTCAGCACCTGGGGTACCAGAAGCTCAAAACAAGAGTCAATAGCAGCAGCAAAATAAGCTGTTTGGCATTGGCAGAGAAGATTTGGCAAATTTTTCATGGGCGCAACCCACATACTCAGCTCTGCTGCTCATCCCACAAATGCATGTTCCTTACACATGTGGCCCATTTAAAAGGGAGATAAACAGGCTTTCCAACGGTATAAGATTTATTGCCAAGAAGCATTGTTACAACAAAGAAATAATCTACCAAACACACATTTCCTTACTTTTTCTGCTAAGTATATATATATATATAGTGGCAAATTCTATTGGAGTTTTCCTGCTGGGAGTGGGGGGGGGGTCATTTGCACATTACCCACAATGCAGCTGAAGAGTGTTAATGTTTGTGTTGTATTGTGTGATATTGAACATGTTAAGAACGGGGCATGTTGGATGCAGACAGCGGGGATGGTGTGGAAGGTAATGGGGATGTTATTAGAAGAGTTGTATGGGCAGCACGCTGTGTCCCAGCATGGGTGTGACGAGTAGGCAGACAGGTAAGCTCGGTTCTGTGGGCGTCCAGGGGAGGGGAAGCCGAGACCGGTACCAACCTATGTGTGTTATCGCTGGCTTGTTTTACGCTCACTAAAAGCTTGCTGGTAACTCTAAAGGGTTGGCTGAGGAGTCCGTTATCTGACCACGTCGCGTTGGTGTCAGAAGTGGGATACACCTTGGTGTTAGAAGTGGGTGCGGGAGATACGGGTTCGCGTCCCGGCTGTGGCGGCGGTTCTCCCGGGCCGCCCCCCTTAATTCGCTGCATGGTGTCAGAAGTGGGATGGTGAGCTGATATGCTGAAGCGTAGGGGGTAGTGTAACGTACACGAATAAGTAGGCACGTTAGCCCTTGGCTAACGGGTCGGACCCTTTAGATGACTGGTTAACGTTGTCGCCCGCGCTGCGGGGATACGGGTTCGCGTCCCGGCTGTGGCGGCGGTTCTCCCGGGCCGCCCCCCTTAATTCGCTGCATTGGTGTCAGAAGTGGGATGGTGAGCTGATATGCTGAAGCGTGGGGGGTAGTGTAACGTACACGAATAAGTAGGCACGTTAGCCCTTGGCTAACGGGTCGGACCCTTTAGTCGACTGGTTACGTTGTCGCCCGCGCTGCGGGGGATACGGGTTCGCGTCCCGGCTGTGGCGGCGGTTCTCCCGGCCGCCCCCCTAATTCTTTCCTATATAAAGCTGTACATATATATATATAGTTATATTTCACGTCACAGGGAGGTTTCCACAAACTGAAAAATGATGCTCAATTTAAATGTGTCTGTCGAATCGGCAGCCGCACGAGCGAAGACCTCTTAATCGATAGATTCTTCTCCCCACCTGTTCCAGGAGAGCGAGCATGGCCGTGGCACACTATCAGCTTATTACCAAAGCAAATCAGTCAGCGAAATTAATTTACTTGAGCAAGGCGAGTGTGGCTGAGGGGAATTAATAACTGTTGCGGCGGGAGCGTGTTGCTGCTGAATTTTCATCATTCGTCCCGTCCCCAACCGCCTCGACACGTGTCGAGGAATCGGTGCGCTCCCGATGACGCCGGCTGGCCTGCTAACGGCGCAGGGGGCCTGCTCAGCGGGCGGAACAATGAAGGAGAGCGTTGCTAACAGGAAGTCCCTGGCGGCTTCCTGTAGCAACGCTCTGTAGCAGGAAGACTGAAACACAAGTCACGTACGTTTTCTCCTTGGCTTTGGTTTTCTTGAACGAAAGATGCCAGGAACGCTGCGGAGGCCGGACTTGACTTGAGCGCGTAAAGGTCGACTCCTGGATATATGAGCCCTGGCACACATGCAGCACATGCACATGCACATGACATATGACCTACATAGCAGATGCTTTATAACTCAGCTGTTTAGGGTTGTTTATGGAGAACCCTGATTGTGTGTGTGTGTGTGTGTGTGTGTGAGAGAGAGAGAGTGAGAGTGAAAGAAAGAGAGTGTGAAAGAGAAAGTGAAAGAGAGAGAGAGTGAAAGAGAAAGTGAAAGAGAGAGAGAGTGAAAAAGTGAAAGAAAGAGAGCGAGCGTGAAAGAGAGAGAGTGAAAGCGAGTGAAAGAAAGAGACAGAGTGAGCGAGAGACAGACAGACAGACAGACAGACAGACAGACAGCTGCCTACAGGGTACAATCTGGACCTTTAGATGGAAAACGAGAGAGTGAAAGAAAGAGAGAGAGTGAAAGAAAGTGAGAGTGAAAGAGAGTGAAAGGGAGAGAGAAACAGAGTGAAAGAAAGAGAGAGAGTGAGTGAGAGAGGGAGAGGGGGAGAGAGGGCGTGACAGACAGACAGACAGACAGACAGACAGACAGACAGACAGACAGACAGACAGCTGCCTACAGGGTACAATCTGAACCTTTAGATGGCAAACCAGAGAGAGTGAAAGAAAGAGAGAGTGAAAGAAAGCAATAGTGAGAGTGAAAGAGAGTGAAACAGAGTGAAA
>NC_079212.1:143352774-143373968 GCF_029633865.1 Lampris incognitus | reverse complement strand
AGTGAGAGAGAGAGAGAGAGAGAGAGAGAGAGAGAGGAGAGAGAGAGAGAGAGTGAGAGAGAGAGAGAGAGAGAGAGAGAGAGAGAGAGAGAGAGAGAGAGAGAGAGAGTACATAAACCATTTATGTCCTTGATCAAGATGAATGCCCTTATCTGTCCAGCTGCACAAAGAATAAAAGTGATCAAGAAAGCAACAGTGATGAGAAGATGAAGGCTGTCTGGAGACGGACTTTCTGAAGTAGTCAGTTAGGGGGCGGCTGAAGTGACTGGAACAGCAGGAACCAGACACACCGAGTCTGGTTGGGGGGAAGGAAAAGAAAAAAAAAGACCTTAGTCATTCACAGAAGAAGTCCGACTCCCCTTTCGAAGCTCTGGAAGCGCCGAGGTGTCCCCGGGCTCCATTCTGCACGCTAGTCTACTCAGGTGACAGGGAGGGAAATTGGAACCGGGGAGTATGAAGCATCAGTGGCATTTGCATAAGGCGATTCTATGGAAATGTATTCGAACAATAAATATGCAATTTGCGGGCAAACAACCACATGCAGACAAAGAGACAGCGGGGCAGAGATTTAGCGGCGTGGAGGCCGCAGGGATTGTCCGCCTTCGGATTTTGCTGGACTACTTCTTGGAGTATGGCGGCTGTGTAACGCATTTCGTGAGAATTTTGGATAATCTGATATAATCTGGCGATCCTGCGCTAAATCAAAAGGCCCGCAGCCCTGTTTTCAGGGGCCCCTCCGGTACATAATGCTGGTTTTCTATTTTGCCAGGTAGCTCATTACATTCACTTGTCGTTCCAGGTGGCTTCCTGCTCCCTCATCCCTGATCCCCAACTAGGGAATCCACATATTAGAAGCTAAATAGTATGCTAGATGAAGAGAAATCAGGCAGCAGAAACCGTCGTCTTTTGTCATCATCCAGCATCTAATGTCAGAATTAACTTTGCTGGTGGGCGTCCAGGCGGCGTAGCGGTCTATTCCGTTGCCCATCGGTGGTTCGAATCCCCGTGTTATCTCCGGTGTGGTCGGGCGTCCCTACAGACACAATTGGCCGTGTCTGCGGGTGGGCAGCCGGATGTGCGTATGTGTCCTGGTCGCTGCACTAGTGCCACCTCTGGTCGGTCGGGGCGCCTGTTCGGGGGGGGGGGCTGGCTGGGGGGGAATAGCGGGATCCTACCACGCGCTACGTCCCCCTGGTGAAACTCCTCACTGTCAGGTGAAAAGAAGCGGCTGGCGACTCCACATGTATGGGAGGAGGCATGTGGTAGTCTGCAGCCCTCCCCCCGATCGGCAGAGGGCGTGGAGCAGAGACCGGGACGGCTCGGAAGAGTGGGGTAATTGGACGGGTACAATTGGGGAGAAAAAGGGGAGGACATTTTTAACTTTGCTGGTTAACACCTGTTGAAGTTTCAGGTAAAGTTAATTAGCATATAACTTTGAAAAGTTGTCATTAATGGCCAACCAAACAAGGTTCATTAATGTTCAGTTCACTATTCTAGCGAGCACAGTTCTTCATAAGATATTACAGTGCATTGTGGGATGTTTCGGGGCCCTTATATGTATACCTAATTTGACTTGAGAGGTCGAACATTAGACCAAGATAGCTCACACCCACCATACGGCACCAAATAATAAATAGGGAGCCATTTCGGAAACTTTGTGTGTGGGGTCCACAACAAGTCCTCCAACCCATACGACCACATAGCTCGCTTGTTCCTACCCTCTAATGTGTCCCACAGGAGCGTTTCCTGGCTCATACCATCCACCATAAGGTGGACATCTATGGACTTGGACATTTTTTAAAAACCCAAGAGTGACGTCACAAATCATGAAGAAGTTGCTGTAATGTCCCGTTATGAAGGCGTGAATATGAAAACGGTGGTCGTTGATGTGGACTCCTGTGAACACCTTTAAGATGAGCCCACCAGACTCTGTCCTCCAGGATTTGTGACATGACTCTTAGATTTAAAAAAAAAAAATGTCGAAGTCCGCAGATGTCCATCTTGTGGTGGATGGTATGGACAACTAATTATATTGCAATTTTAGTCATATGAACTCTTTTTTTTAGCAATTTAACGATATGGAAAATATTGATATTGCCAATAGTCTTTTCTTTTCATTATAGCTTTGCATTACCAAAGTATGAGATTGATCTGCTAGCCGTTTGGGTAGCGTAAAGTTGCCCAGTTGCCTAGCAACAATGTTCTCATGACTTTACGACTGAATTAATTCATTTGTTTATTTTTTAGGGACAATAAACATAAGCACTGTTACCGGTTTAGAAAAGCATAAAATGGACACATTGCTTAAGGGTTTTTGTTCCCTTGTGAGGCGTTTAGGCTCTGACAACAGGCATTACAGAGCTAAGATGTATAGTCAAGGGTAAAACGGAGAGGAAAAGAAAAACAAAAATAGAATAATTCAAATTAAACTTATACATTTGCATGAGTATATTTTGCATACTTGTGGTCAGTGAGAACAGCCCTGATTTTCTTAAACCAGTGTTTTCAGCTCTTGTTAAAATGGTAAATGGACTACATTTGTATAGCACTTTTTTGAAAAGAGCTTTACAATTAATACCTCATGTATTTGCCCACGCACACACACTCATACACCGATGGCGGTGTCAGCCATGCAAGGTAACAACCAGCTCCACTGGGGTCAGTTAGGGGAAGAGCTGAGCATCGAACTAGCAACCCTCCAGTTACCAGATGACCTGCTCTACCTCCTGAGCTACTGCCACCCAAAACCTTGGGCTCCGTTTGTGTTTTCATTACAGTTGGTACACCGCTGGTGGCGTGGTGGCCCAGTGGTTAGCACTGTCGCCTCACAGCAAGAAGGTCCCGGGTTCGAAGCCCCCGGGTTGTCCAACCTTGGGGATGTCATCCCGGGTCATCCTCTGTGTGGAGTTTGCATGTTCTCCCCGTGTCTGTGGTGGGTTTCCTTCGGGTGCTCCGGTTTCCCCCACCATCAAAAAGACATGCATGTTATGGTTACTACTCCTGTCTGTGCCCCTGACCCAGGCGTGGGAAGACGAACTGGAGTTGGTCTCCAGTTCGTCGCACGGCAGCTGCCCACTGCTCCTAGCTACACAGCTAGGATGGGTTAAATGCAGAGGAAGAATTTCCCCATGGGGATCAATAGAGTAATAAAATAAGATAAAACAAATAAAGCACACAGCCATGCAATCTCTATAGACAAGTATTGTCAGTAGAATGTGTCGTACTGAAGAGCTTATGAATCTTCAACGTGGTTCTGTCATAGGATCCCACCTTTACAACAGGTTAGTTGGTCAAATTCCTGGCCTGCTATATCTAGCCCGGTCAAGTGTAAGCCTGTTATAGTGAAGTGGAACTGTGTTGGAGCAACAACAGCTCCGCTGTGAAGCAATAGGCCACGGGAGCTCACAGAACGGGTCCGCCGAGTCCTGAGGTATGTAAAAATCACCTGTCCTCGGTTGCAACCCTACTACCCAGTTCCAAACTGCCTCTGGAAACAGCATTAGCACATGAACTGTTTGTCGGGAGATCCGTGAAATGGGTTTCCACTGCCGAGCAGCCGCACACAAGCCCGAGATCACCTTGCACAGTGGCAAGCGTCAGCTGGAGTGGTGTAAAGCACACCGCCATTTGATTCTGGTGCAGTGGAAACGTGTTCTCTGGACTGATGAATCACGCTTCACTATCTGGCAGTCTGATGGACCAGTCTGGGTTTGGTGGACGCCAGGAGAATAATGGTCTGGGGCTGTTTTTATGGTTTCGGCTTGGCTCCTTAGTTCCAGTGAAGGGAAATCTTAGTGCTACAACATGCAATGACATTGTAGAGAATTGTGTGCTTCCCACTTTGTGGCAACAGTTTAGGGAAGGCTCTTTCCTGTCTCAGAATGACAGTACCCCTGTGCACAAAGTCAGGTCCATAAAGACATGGTTTGCTTAGTTTGGTGTGGAAGAACTTGACCGGCCGGAGCAGAGCTTGACCTCAACCCCATCCAACACCTTTGGGATGAATTGGAACGCCGACTGTGAGCCAGACCTTCTCCCAACATCAATGCCCGACCTCTTGTGGCTGAATGGAAGCGAATCCCCACAGCCATATTCTGAGTAGGAAGCCTTCCCAGAAGAGTGGAGGCTGTTACAGCAGAAAAGGGGGGACCAACTCCATATTAATGTCCATGGTTTTGGAATGAGGTGTTCAACAAGCACATACCCAGATAGCAGACACATTTGGGCTTAATCTGGGGCACTTTTGGTACTTACGGCTCCGTTACCGCACTGGCAACTGTTGTGCGAGCCAGGCCTGGCCCAAATGCAATGAACCGGGCTTGACTTGGTTACAGCACATACTATGTGGGCCAGATGTGACCCAAATGTGGCCCGAGTGTAGCTGAGTTGAGGCAGCTGCACTCACCCTGAGTCAGCGCCGTCGTTCAAGGCCAAATACGGGCCGTAAGATAACTGCAGATGTGGGCCATATTCGGGCCAAAGATTCTTTGCTATCTGGGATGGGTGTGATGTTCAGGTGTCCACATTCTTTTGGCCACGTAGTGTCTAACACGTGCTCGACTTCCCATTTCAAAACCGTGAACTCAAAAATTCCATTTGAAGGCAATAACATCCTCTCTAATCAAATGTCTGGAATAACCGGAACAGCAGGTGAATGTAATGAACCACCTGGCAGAATGGAAAACCGGCAGCACTGCTGGTATCTGAGGAGCCGATTGAGAACCACTGCTATGGAGAATCTGTTTAGGGTTCTATTGAGTGTGGGTGGTGATATTCTAGCACAGCCAGCATTTTGGCTTTTTCATGCTCCTTTCTTCCCTTTTTGACATCAAACACTGGCTGTATGAGCCTTGAACACTGGCGGGAGACTACGATGTCCTGGGGTCGAGAACATTATCACACTTAGAGCATTACTATGCAAGCAGCATAGATAGCTAATGTTTGGGCTTCAGGGATATTGAGGGGCCTTTCCAACTGAATGTGCTCATGCATTTTTTTTTCACGTTTCTGACATTAGTATAAATACATTATTTTTGTTGCATTAGGGTGCAGAGCCACGCTCCCGCTGATGGTCCGGGTCGTGTGACGTGAGCACATTTCCATTCAGCAGTAGTGTGTGCTGTCACATATATAACTTCACTTCATTACCTCCCCGTGGAACCGTACAGGAAACGCTGCTCAGGTCCAGATGATCTACTTCAAATCTACCGTTACCCCAAATTTTCTTCTGTTAAAACTGAGTGGGAGGAAGAGGAGGTGGTGGTGTGCTTGTCTTTCATGTCTTCAACTGCACACAAACCACTTTTTTTTTTGGTCCTAGACGCTAAACTAGAGAGAGAGAGAGAGAGAGAGAGATTTAACGACTGCATTTACATATGTGTTGGCTGCATTGATCCAGCCAGGATCCTCAACAGTCAGCATATTCCCAACCACCGCCATCGTCATTACTGTCACGCCATTCCAGCTTTTTACACACAGGCCGGTGATGGTGCCACAAACAACTTTAATAGCACGCTTAGCTTTTAGCCGCCGTGCAGGAAACACAACCTGAACCAAACAGTTTGGCCATTAGCTCACGTGGTCAACAGGTGAGCACTGTCAGTGTGCTTGGGAGAAGAAACGTTCACCGGAAAATCATTCCCATTCCCAAAGGGAACTCTTATTCAGGTTTCAGATGAGCATTTATTCAGTGATATGCTGGTTTCACAAGGAATCACATCAAGTGCTGTGCACCGGTGTATATCTATATCTATGTCTATATCTATCTATCTGCCTATATATATATACATATATATATACACACACACACACTATATATAGTATAGAAATTGTCTATATATATATATATATATATATAATACTAGTTATTATTATTATATTATGTTATAATTATTATATTATATTTGGGCAGTACGGTGGCGCAGTGGTTAGCGCAGTCGCCTCACAACAAGAAGGTCCTGGGTTCGAGCCCCGGGGTAGTCCAACCTTGGGGGTCGTCCCGGGTCGTCCTCTGTGTGGAGTTTGCACGTCCTCCCCGTGTCTGCGTGGGTTTCCTCCGGGGGCTCCGGTTTCCTCCCACAGTCCAAAGACATGGAGGTCAGGTGACTATATATATATATCAAAACAGATACAGGAAAACAAGTTTTAATACATTGCAGTACAGGCCTGTGTCGTGCGACGCGCACTCATCAGCTGCTAACGTGGCTAGACAAATATATTTTTATCTTTAGTATAAAGATACTAAAGATCCTTATCTTTAGTGTGTACATATATACATATACATAGAAACACACACACACACACACACATACGTATATATTTATATATGCTAAAGATAACGGGTTGGTTTCAACCAGGTCAGTGGGTGGGTGAATGGATTGATAGATGGGAAGATGGATGGATGGATGGATCAATAGATTTGCCCTAAAGCTGGAGTATAGCATTCTGTAGAAACTGATTAGGATAAATTCAGCCCATTTGAAACGTTTTTGGTCACACATTTTATTGGTGACTGGACCGTCATCCACTCAGGGACAACCTCATCTGTCCACCTCTAAGCGAAAACAGGAGTGCTCGACGAATTATTCATACTTCAGCAAAACATTTTTTTTTGTTTCACAGCTAAAATCCTCGCAAATGAGCACTTATACCAGGCATGAATGAGTTTTGAACTCCAATTACTGTTTTAACAGAAGAAAACACTCAAACCATTAAATCGGTAATCCCTCCCTACAAGCCAGCTAACTGTGTCAGCCTGCATGTTTGCTGTTTCAGATGGTTTTGCTGTTCTTAATTCATGAGAGTGAAATTATGTTATGGAGCCACAGCGGCCTAGATGAAGAAAGAAAATTCAAATTAATCACAACTGTGAGAGAATTAAAGTTTATAGTCGAGGCAACAGAGGTGAAGCATATATCTGTAATTGCCATATAATACTGAGGCATGGCTCGTTATAAGTGAAATGTGAAAACTGCCGTACCATCATTTTCCCGCTCATATATACGATTTCATGCTAACGCTCTGTAGCCAGGGACAGGCAGTAATGGCTGAGTTTGTGTGATGGCTTCTTTTTTTTGGGGGGGGGGCACACTCCCCCATTTGAGATAGTAGGTGGCAGATGCTTTTGGGGTATTCTGGCGCCTTTTTGAAGGAGGCTTAAACATATTGTAGTGATCACAGATGAATGGCCTCGCTAGCCCTTGGCTAACAGGTTGGACCCTTTAGTCGACTGGTTAACGCTGTCGCTCGTGGTGTGGGAGATCCGGGTTCACGTCCTGGCTGCGGCGGTTCCCGGGCTGCCCCCCGAATCCGCTACAGTATTAAGGCTCATATCAAAGCGTACAGGTAAGACATGTGATCGCTTTGAATGAAGGGATCACAGAATGTCTATTGTAAGCATTGGAGTAAAGTTAATATCATTGTCCACTGAGAGTCTCTTTGATATTTTCCATTTCAAAGTCTGAAGTTAAATGTGTGTAAGCTGAAATTGGTAATGAAACCAGTCAGGAGATTTATCTCGTTTCGTCTCGTCTCGTCTTATCTCATTTCATCTCATCTCATCATCAGCCACTTCTCCGGGGTCGGGTCGCGGTGGCAGCAAGCTAAGTAGGGCACTCCAGATGTCCCTCTCCCCAGCAACACCCTCCAGCTCCTCCTGGGGGATCCCAAGGCGTTCCCAGGCCAGATTGGACATGTAGTCCCTCCAGCGAGTTCTGGGTCTACCCCGGGGTCTCCTCCCAGTTGGACGTGCCCGGAAAACCTCCAAAGGAAGGCGCCCAGGAGGCATCCTAATCAGATGCCCGAACCACCTCAACTGGCTCCTTTCGGCGGCTCTACTCCGAGCTTCCTCCGGATGTCCGAGCTCCTCACCCTATCTCTAAGGCTGAGCCCAGACACCCTACGGAGGAAACTCCTTTCAAGTGCTTGAATCCACGATCTCCCCCTTTCAGTCACTACCCAAAGTTCATGACCATAGGTGAGGGTTGGAACGAAGACTGACTGGTAAATTGAGAACTTTGCCTTCTGGCTCAGCTCCCTCTTCACCACAACGGTCCGTATCAGTTGTATCAGGAGATACATCATGACCGAAACCTTTCACAAACCCGAGGGTCAATGTGCTGACCTGTTTGAGAAAGAAAAAAGGGAAATCTAACCGCGTAGTCAACACTCACCGAAGCACCGATGAGACTGGAAACACAACATGCATCTCAAAATGTGGTGTCAGACACACAAAAATCATTAAATGGCCTTCAGTTTTCCTCACCTAGTCTCTCTCTCTCTCTCTCTCTCTCTCTCTCTCTCTCTCTCTCTCTCTCTCTCTCTCTCTCTCTCTCTCTGTCCTGTGTGTGTGTTCAGTCCAAACCTCTTAGGGACGTCCTGTGCATTGTAGCTGTTTATTCAGCGGCGAGCCACCATACATTTAAGAAAAGAAAAGGGGAAAAAAATTCTCCATCTCCTCTTCAGTCGATTTATCAGGTTGTCCGCTCGTGTCAGCCTGTCTTGCGGCGGTGATGTTTTGAATGACTGATCGCCGTCTGAGGTGTGCCGAGAAGGAGGCGCTGCCAAGACAGGCCCCACGTGGCGGAGGCAGTAATCATGCCTGTCAGTCAGAGCTGCCGGTGACCTTGTGTCTAAGCGAACAGCTCTGCCCTGCCGTAATACAGCAGGCAGGTCAGCAAAGGCCGCCCTCATATTGCTTCACTATACAGAGAAAGCTCACCGCGGTGGTCTTGTCGGTCTGTGTGGGTCTTTTTTTTTTTGCGACACGGGCTGTGGCCCCTGTTGGCCTACATAACTGTCCTGGAAGACAATGGTAAATTAACATTGAAGAACCATATATCCATCCCTCCATTATCCGAACCACTTATCCTGCTCTCAGGGTTGTGGGGATGCTGGAGGCTATCCCAGCAGTCACTGGGCGGCAGGCGGGGAGACACCCTGGACAGGCCGCCAGGCCATCACACGGGGCCAACACACACAAACATTCATACCTAGGGACAATTTAGTACGGCCAATTCACCGGACCTACGTGTCTTTGGACTGTGGGAGGAAACCGGAGCACCCGGAGGAAACTCACCCAGACACGAGGAGAACATGCAAACTCCACACAAGAGGACGACCTGGGACGACCCCCAAGGTTGGACTACCCCGGGGCTCGAACCCAGGACCTCCTGGCTGTGAGGCACACCGTGCCGCCTAGCTTGGGAATTACTTTTAAACACCAAAAAGACTCCTCCCTTTACCAGATATTCACATCCAGTTAAACACACATACAGACTACGTAGTATGCCAGTAAAGGAGCTTCTCTCAACATCCTAAAACAGGTTCACACATTAAAAGAAGGACTCAGATTCTCACTGGTGTGAATCACAACTGCTGTGTGAGTTCTGAACAGAACAATACGAGATCTTTGTCTTGATGTTGTATTTAGAAGCAGGTCCAGTATTGACTGCACATTTTCAGTTGTGTATCTAACATTACATATTAATTACGTCATATCCTGATTGGACGCTTAACATTGACACTGGTAAAATAGATGCATTTACTGTGGTTCAAAATCAGAGGTGACGTCAGCTCGTCTGAATTGTATTTTTAGCCAGTCGACAACCCAGAAAAGCAAGCCAACACATCAGAAAAACCCACAACCTTTAGCCAAAAGGTGGATTTGTTTGAGTATGTTAAAGGTGACCGAGAACGCCTAATTTGAATCTCTGTCGAGGGTGTTTCTGTAAAATCCTACCTCGAATGAAACGGCATGGGTAGTAAAACCAAGTGGTAGAATATGAGGGTAATTCCACACTTGGTTCGTTTTAGCCTCTAAAGTGGACCCAGACCTTCACTCAGCAGGTTTTTGGTTCATATGGGAACTTTGCAGTCGAACTAGACATGTTACTTTCAGCCATTCCTGACGATGACACACCACTGATTGTCATGGGAGCCATGAATATCCATACCGACAAAACTGAAGCAGCTGACTTCCTGTCACTTCTGTCCTCAGTTGACCTCAAACAGGTCTCCACTCCTCCCACACAGAGCGGGCAGTACTCTTGATCTGATTTTGACTTGAGACTGCTCCAAAGCAAAGCTGACTTTTACCCCCCCCTCCCCCCACATCTGTCTGACCACTTCTTTATTCAATTCACGATCACATCCTCGTGTTCCTATGCTATTGGTCTCCTTCCGCCACAACATCCAGTCCCTCACACCGACTCCACTTTCCAATGAGGTCATGGCTACCATGCCTCCTCATAATGATTTCTCACTCCCTGTCAATGAGGCAAAGACACACTCTGCTCCTCACTAGCCTCCTCTCTTAACCACCTCTGCCCTCTAACATCCAAACCTACTGCAACCCCCCCCCCTCCGACATCCCAGTCTATGGCTCACTGAAGTCATCAGAGAAAAGGCGGAAGCGGGACTCAGAGCGGCAGAGGAAATGGCGTAAATTCAGAGATCCCACTGACCTCAGTACCTGTCAGATTCTCCTGGTATCGTTCTCCTCCAGTTTAAAAACTGCTGAGACCATTTACTATCAGAACAAGCTCTGTGGTGCCACAGATGCTCGGAAAATGTTCTCTGCTTTTAACTCTCTCTTCAATCCCTCTCCTCCTCTGCAGACATGTTCGCCTTGTTTTTTTACTGATAAGGTCTCTTCCATCAGTAACTAGTTCTATGAGCCGGACCATCTTAGTCTGCAGCTATCAGCTAACAAGGCCACACTCTGCTCATTCCCCCCTCTGACCGAGGAGGAAGTCTCCAAACTTCTACAACACTACCTGTCCGCTGGTCCCAATATCATCCAACCTTCTAAACAGACCATTTCCCCCACACTTAACCCCGCAGTCACTAGATTATTGAGCATGCATAAAGACGGGATATTAACTCATTCAAACGAGATGTTAAGTCGTTCAAACAACATGCTAAGTCGTTCAAACAACATGCTAAGTCGTTCAAACGAGATTTCAAGTCGTTCTAACGAGGTATCAAGTGTCTCGACTGACTGCAGGTATCGCCACCCTTATAAACGATACAGTGGCATAACGACCAAAAACAATGATTGGTTTAATATGCAAATTGCCGTGACCATTAACTAAAGTTTCAGTGGCCATGTGTACTATTCAGAGAGGATTGGGGAATAGTTGCAATCACAGCATTGTAGGATGACAACGGATGTACTCTTAGGAGATACTAAGTTGTTCAAATGAGATATTAAGTTGATCAAACAAGATAGCAAGTTGTTCAAATAGGAGAGTAAGTCGTTCAAATGAGATAGGAAAAAAAATCCTCCTCAAAAAATTCCCCCCATGTCCTTCAGAGCCTCCGCAAAGACAGAATAGTGGTGGGAGTGCAGAAAAAAAATATTTTGCCAAATTTGTCTTCAGTGATGCTGATACTATTACTGCTACTACAACTACTACTGCTGCTACAACTACTACTGCTGCAACTACAACTTTGGCTGCTCCCATTGTCCTCTGCATCTTCCTCTGTCACGCCAGCCACCTGCACGTCCTCCCTCACCACATCCATAAACCACCTTCCTCTTCTCCTCTTCCCTGGCAGCTCCATCTTCAGCATCATTCTCCCAATATACCCAGCATCTCTCCTCCACACATGTCCAAGCCATCTCAATCTTGCCTCTCTCGCTTTGTCTCCAAACTGTCCAACCTGCTCTGTCCCTCTAATATACTCCTTCCTAATCCTGCCCTACTTCGTCACTCCCAATGAAAATCTTAACATCTTGAATTCTGCCACCTCCAGTTCTGCCTCCTGTCTTTTCATCAGTACCACTGTCTCCAAACCATATAACATAGCTGGTCTCACAACCATCTTGTAAACTTTACCTTTAACTCTTGCTGGTACCCTTCTGTCACAAATCACTCCTGACACTCTCCTCCACCCACTCCACCCTGCCTGCACTCTCTTCTTCACCTCTCTCCTGCACTCCTTGTTACTTTGGACAGCTGACCCCAAGTATTTAAACTCACATACCATCACTACCTCCACTCCTTGCATCCTCACCATTCCACTGTCCTCGCTCATGTTCACACATAGGTATTCCATCTTGTTCCTACTGACTTTCATTCCTCTTCTCTCCAGTGCATACCTCCACCTCTCCAGGCTCTCCTCAACCTGCTTCCTACTCTCGCTACAGACCACAATGTCATCTGCAAACATCATCGTCCATGGAGACTCCTGCCTGTTCTCATCCATCAACCTGTGAATCACCATTACAAACAAGAAAGGGCTCAGAGCCGATCCTTGATGTAATTCCATCTCCACCTTGAACCCATCTGTCATTCCAGCCACACACCTCACCATTGTCACACCTCATACATATCCTGCACCACTCCTACATACTTCTCTACCACTCCTGATTTCTTCATACAATACCACACCTCCTCTCTCGGCACCCTGTCATAAGCTTTCTCTAAATCCACAAAGACACAATGTAACTCCTTCTGGCCTCCTCTATACTTCTCCATCAACATTCTCAAAGCAAACATCACATCTGTGGTGTTCTTTCCTGGCATGAAACCATACTGCTGCTGCTGATCATCACCTCTCCTCCTCTTAACCTAGCTTCTATTACTCTTTCCCATATCTTCATGCTGTGGCTGATCAACTTTATACCTCTGTAGTTGTTACAGCTCTGCACATCGCCCTTATTATTGAAAATCGGTACCAGTATGCTTCTTCTCCTCTCCTCAGGCAACCTCTCACTTTCCAAGATGGTGTTAAACAATCTAGTTAAAAACCCCACTGCCATCTCTCCTAAACATCTCCATGCCTCCACAGGTATGTCATCTGGACCAACTGCCTTTCCACTTTTCATCCTCTTCATAACTGCCCTCACTTCCTCCTCGCTAATCCACCACAACGCAAGTCAAGTCAATTTTATTTGCATAGCCCAATGTCACAAATGACAAACACTCCCTGATTCACTGTCCCCACATCATCCAACCTTCTCTCGCTCTCATTTTCTTCATTCATCAGCCCCTCAAAGTACTCCTTCCACCTTCTCAGCACACTCTCCTTGGTTGTCAGGAAGGATTTCCATCTCTATCCTTGATCGCCCTAACCTGCTGCACATCCTTCACAGCTCGGTCCCTCTCTCTGGCCAATCGGTACAAGTCCTTTAGTCCTTCCTTAGTGTCTAACCTGTCATACAGCTCACCATACACCTTTTCCTTTGTCTTTGCCACCTCTCTCTTCGCTTTACGCTGCATCTCCTTGTATTCCTGTCTACTTTCTTCATCTCTCTGACTATCCCACTTCTTCTTTGCCAACCTCTTCCTCTGTATACTTCGCTGTACTTCCTCATTCCACCACCAAGTCTCCTTGTCTTCCTTCCTCTGTCCTGATGACACCCCAAGTACCTTCCTAGCTGTCTCCCTCACTATTTCTGCAGTGGTTGCCCAGCCATCCAGCAACTCTTCACCACCACCCGGCGCCTGTCTTACCTCCACCCTGAACTCCACACAACAGTCTTTTCAGTGAGGCTGATAATCGTTAAATAACAGAAATCTTTAATGTGTTTAACAACAAATTTGAAGAGGTTGCAACCCCCCCCCCACACGCACACACACGCACCGAATCTACAGATGGTGCAGCCAAACACGAGACTAAATGTCAGATTGTCGGTGGCAGCATCTAAAAATGACACCATTAACCGATTGATTGACATCAGAATTATAGGTTAATTTGAGTCTAACTGAAGCTAATATGCAAATATCGAATCACCCAATCAATTTTGCAGAAAGCTCTTAATCTTTAACTCCCTTCCCTGCCAGTCAGTCAGTTGCCATGGAGGAACATGACCACAAGGTTATTGCATGTTTATCACATTAATTACACTCCCTTTCTCTTCCATCCAGACCCGACGTCCAGTATTTTTCCCTCTGTGTTTTCTCCGCTATGCTCCTCCTGGTATTCTTTTGCTTTTTAAGATGAGCTTACTGGACGGCATCCCACATTGAGTTGGCATGATCACATTCAGCACTACAATAGCCTGGAGATTCTCCTGTTTTCAATGACAACTGAACTATGTGCACATTGGCACCGCCTGTTCCAGTCGCCACTCACAGAACCGCAATGTACTGCAAGTAGACGGGACCCCGAACGGACGGAGCCGCAGAAATCCGGTACGGCTCGCCCTATTGATATTCCAGACGCACAAATAAGCAGAGAGCGCACAAAGGCATCTAAAATATAGGAGCTGTGCGGGAGAATGGGGCCTCCTCCGTTCGCAGGCCTTGGCTCCAAAAGGTTGTTATGAGCACGAAATGCTTGTATTTCCTCCACCGCACATTTCCACACATCCAGCTGAAAATAACTTGGTAGGCAATAAATTGCCTCAGTGTCGCAAATGACCCCCCTGCTACCACCACCACCCCCACACCCGCCATCACCACACACACACACTAGTAATGCAATGCCTCGGTAATATTATGTGACTAAAGAAACTCTCTTCTAGGCTATAACTGGATTTTACCCCCCCCACCTCAGTACGATGTCTCTGAGGGGAGTGTGGAAAAGATTAATGTGGTAAATAAGACAGACTATTTTTAGGTATCTTGGACCGTTCAGCACTGAGTCATAATGGTGCTTTTCCACGTAAAGCAAAACAGCGAGAGAGACAGGACCACGAAACAACAAATAAAACAAAAACAGAGGGTTTTTTTCTTCTTCTTCTTCTTCGCAGTTCACACGCCCACGCGCCGCGTCCTCTCATTTCCCATCATTTTTGGGTGGGGGTGGGGGGGGGGCTCCACAGACAACACGAATCTGCTCTTCAGTGTTTTCTATAGGTAAATAGGGGGTGGGGTGGGGGGGTCGGCAGATAGATTTAACGGGCAAGGTTTCTTTGAAGGAGAGCCCGTTGCCGGGGAGCAGATAGGATCGAATCAGCGCAGATTATCAAGGCGCGGCGCTCCGCAACAGCAGCCGGGGGACCGCCATCAAGCCCCGGGCTCCGGCAGGGGTCCCGGCGATATCTGAGAGCCTCCTCTGCCCACATGCCGCAGAAGATGAACAGGCAGATAGGGGCTGATAGGCTTTAGATGTCTGTCAAATGGAAGCGATAACCGGGGGGGGGGAGGCGGTGGGACGGAGCGGGGGTGGGGGGTGGGGGGTTCATGGGCTGTCATAGTGATACCCGCCTCGCTGATGCTCGGCTGAGTCAAAGGCGCTACTCTCCTGCAGCCATGCATGTTGCATGCTTCCTTTCTTTTTCTGACGTCTTATTTTTAGGGGCACGCACTTGCGCGAACACTCATGTATGCACACGCGCACTATTTTATGACCTCGGAATATGGACGCTCTCTCTGCTTCCCCTCTCACGTCACTGCGTAAAACTGGGGACGTGTACGTCACAATCTGAAATCTTTCTATCTGCTCCATAGCAGTTAAGTCTGTGGCTTGGAAAAACAAGTACCAGAATGGCTGCTGTTGTTTTAATGGAGTTTAAAAGCGAATCGCCTCGTGATTTTTTTTTTGAGGGGGGGGGGTTAATCCCCCTTTTTCTCCCCAATTTCTCTCCAATTACCCCATTCTTCAGCCGTCCCGGTCGCTGCTCCAACCCCTCCGCCGATCCGGGGGAGGGCTGCAGACTACCACATGCCTCCTCCCATACATGTGGAGTCGCCAGCCGCTTCTTTTCACCTGACAGTGAGGAGTTTCACCAGGGGGGACGTAGCGCGTGGGAGAATCACGCTATTCCCCTCCCCGAACAGGCGCCCCGACCGACCAGAGGAGGCGCTAGGGCAGCGACCAGGACACACACCCACATCGGGCTTCCCACCCGCAGACACGGCCAATTGTGTCTGTAGGGACGCCCGACCAAGACAGAGGTAATACGGGGATTCGAACCGGCGACCCCAGTGTTGGTAGGCAACGGAATAGACCGCTAGGCTACCCGGACGCCCATCTCATCATCTTTTCTTTTTCTTTTTTTTGTTCTTGCATCATAGCTTTCCTGCTGTTGTGTACACTTTCTTATTATTTGTGTATCATTGTCTGGCATGGGAACTGCACGGCCTCCGACCGCAAATCCCTGCAGCGGATAGTGAAGACAACTGGAAAGATCATGGAACCGCTCTCCCATCCATCCAGGCCATCTATGACGCCCGGTGTGCCCGGAAGGCCCTCAGCATTGTGAAGGACCCCACCCACCCTTCCCACATGCACTTCACCCTCCTCCCCTCTGGCAGGAGGTACCGGAGCATCGGCGCTGCCTCCGCCGGGCTATGCATTAGTTTCATTCCTCAGGCTGTGAGGTTCCTCACCAGCCTGGACACTCAGACCGGCTTTTCTTCTCACTCACTATCCGTGTCAGGTGTGCTTGTGATGTTTAGGCCTGTGCAGTAATTGTTGTTTTTGATGCACTTTGTGTTTTGGATATGTGTTGCGTGTTGTTTGTTTTCCTGTGGCACTGCGGTCCACGTGAAACGTAACGTCGTTCCCCTGTATGTATGAGACATGCGTATGAGGCAATGACAAATAAAAAGCAGTCTAAATCCACAGCTCAGTACTAACTAATTATCCATTACTTCATCAAAATGCATGCCCCTCTCCTCTTGTGTGTATATAAATAAATAACAAAGCTCAGTGTAAATAACCCAATTTATGTTTTAGCTCTAAAGAAGAGGTAGTCCTGCAGAACAGCCATTTCCGTTGTTTTTATTACGTATTTTACATGTTTTACGCTTGTAGTGTCTTATTTCCGGTTTTGAGTAGAGGTGCTTTTATTTTGAAAACTACTCGCCGATACTTGCCTAGTTCCTACCGCGAGCGAGACAATAGAATAAACAACTGTGACGTCTGCCGCCAGCCAGTGACCATAGAACATGTGTTTTTTTATTTGCCCAGCATATGCGAGAGAGGGGGGGGAAGAGAGGGGAGGGGGGGGTCATACTACAAACTCTACTGGAACAAAAAGGACACATGGACCTAAACTCAGTTTTCACAAGGGAAACTGGGGATGATGTGCTTAAATATACCTTCACCTTTCTCAAGGATACTGGACTGATGGGAACGAAACGATACAAACGTTCCTTTAACGCTAGGTGGCGACAAAGCTCCATCTGGTTGCAATTCGCCGATAAAACAGACGAAGAAAAGGAAACGGTGAAACGGAAGCGCGAAGCATTTAATGTATTAGCACCCGGCGAAGAGGCGCAAGGTTAGTATTCGTTGTAATACTCTAATATTAACGTACTGTTTGTGTGTTAAAAGTAGTTTTGAATTGTAAGAACTCTTCCTTACCGTTTGTTTAAAGTGCGTTAGCGTTAGCTTAAGGTGAGCTAGTGTTGGGCTATGGCAATGCTCGCTAGCATATCTGTGGTGTGGTTTGTGTGTTTGTAACGGGCTCTTACGTTGGTTTTGGGGCTTTCCAGTAAATCTAAAACCCCAAAACCAACGTCCGACCGCCTTTCGGAGGGATGTGCTACTACACTCGGCATGTGTGGCGATCAGAGGAGGGTAGAGGCTAGTTCCCATCGACGCAGAGAACGGTCAACTGGGCATGCGCAAGTACTCGTTGCCTCCGGTAGGTTAGGTTTAGGGCGGGGTTAGGGTTATAAAGTTAGCTCAGTGGTTCTCAACCTTTTTGGGGTCCTGGATCCCCTGCGTATTTTTGGTCTACCCTGAGGACCCCTCCACCTGATCTTGGGGGAGGGGGGTTGCAATTTGATAGAAACAGTAGAAACTGCATTTTAAATGGCATTATAGCATTTATTCACTCTTTGGGGCAAAAATAAGAGCTTTCAGTTGTAACTTAGATATAGTTAACAAAACAGAATTCTTATGCAGTAACTTTCAGATATATGTAACAAAACAGAATATGTATTCAGTAACTTCCAGGTATATGTAACAAAACAGAATATGTATTCAGTAACTTCCAGATATATGTAACAAAACAGAATATGTATTCAGTAACTTTCAGATATATGTAACAAAACAGAATATGTATCCAGTAACTTTCAGATATATGTAACAAAACAGAATATGTATTCAGTAACTTTCAGATATATGTAACAACAGAATTTTTATGCAGTAACTTTTAACAATGCAAACGGGAGCGAGATCTCTTATTAAAATACAATAAATTACACTTGTGAAACAGATGTAATTAGAGAAAAAAGTCCTGTTACCCTACATAGTTTAGGTAGATAAAGGTCTCAGTCACATCTGAGTAAAATAATCCTATTTCTATAAATGTCATAGGATCTTTTTTTTAAAGATATTTTATTTTCACGGACCCCTTGCAATTACACCACGGACCACTAGGGGTCCGCGGACCCCCGGTTGAGAAACATTGAGTTAGCTAACCAGATGCAGAGTAGGGGCGGGTCTTCCTAAAATCCTAGCGCCTGGATGGTGCGCGGGGCGTGTGGAGGCCAGAGCCCTAGAAAGAGAGAGAGAGTTGCGCCAATGAGGGGTCAGAACGCGAGACGGTCACATGGTTCACGTAGCCGCCGAATAGTTACAAACGAAGCTTGGCGGGTCATTTGAATGAACTGCTTAGCCGCGATTTCTGGTAACTACTGTAAACCAGTAATAAGACACGTTAGCCCCAAGCTAACGGGTCTGACCCCTTAGCCGAGCGGTTAGTGATGTCGCCTTGTGGTGCAGTACACCTCGTATCGAATCCCGCACCGGGCAAGAAAATAACCGGTTACACTACTAACCAATATTTTCAGATTTTTACATTTCTATATAGATATATTCCAACGTGACACATATTCTATGCGCACTGTTTGATACTACCCAGGGCTCCCATGATCCGCCATTGCTGTGGCCCATTGACGTCTACGGAGTTGACGTAACTCTTTCTTTCTAGGACTCTGGTGGAGGCACGGTAGGGGCATTTCGCGCATGCTCAGTTGACCGTTCTCTACTCCGTTCTCTGCGTCGATGGGAACTAGCCTCTACCTGAGAGGCGCGATAAAAGTTGTGCGTCCGTTTCTTCTGACGTAACGTTAAAGTGTCGGGCGGTCCGTCTGCAAACCAACGCGTTAACAGTCGAAATTGAGAAATGTACCTTTAAAACATACTTAGTCACGTCATCAGACAGCGCCTTGTATTTTTCTTTTTTTTCTTTCTAGGGCTCCGGTGGAGGCATGGTAGGGGCATTTCGCGCATGCTCAGTTGACCGTTCTGTACTCCGTTCTCTGCGTCGATGGGAACTAGCCTCTACCTGAGAGGAGCGATAAAAGTTGTGCGTCCGTTTCTTCTGACGTAACGTTAAAGCGTCGGGCGGTCCGTCCGCAAACCAACACGTTAACAGTCGAAATTGAGAAATGTACCTTTAAAACACACTTGGCTACGTCATCAGACAGCGCCTTGAATGTTTCTTTTTTTTCTTTTTCCAAAAGCTTTGATTTACAACAAACATACAGAGGGAAAACAAAACAGATTTGTACAGACGAGGAAGTTCAAAGTCCACTCGTTTCAAGTTCTGAGTTCAAATATATGTGCTTTCTTTAAAATGTCAAACGTCTTTATACTTGTGTTTGTTTTCCCACATTCTCAGTGAAGGTGCGTACTGCCGGAGTTCAACAACAAATCGATGAAAGCAGGTTTGGAGTCAGACGGTTTAGAGTTGTGGATGTGCACTTTACCGAGAATAATCCGAAGCTGAATTATATAAGCAATACTGCTGTCTGTCCCACAGAACACAAAATATCACATCACAAAATAACTTTGAATGGGCACAGTGAAAAAAACAAATGAAATATAGTTTCTCTATCTGAATTACAAAAAACAACAAAAAAAAACCCTACAACATACCCAATTTCCCCTCAGGGATGAATAAAGTATTCTGGTTCTGAGTCCATATTTAGCTTCAGTCTTTCCAAGACTTCTTCAGCGGGGTAAATTCGATGTAAGATCTTGAAGGATACTTCTTTCTGTCTGGAATAATAAGGATATTTTCTACAAAAATCAATCCCTCTTTTATCGCTCAATGGAGTTCCGCGAGTTGGTCAGTGGATAAATAGAAATGGTGAGTTACTGTCATGTTCAGGATTCCTTCAGAAATTCAAGATGCCAATCACACCCGAAGAATATGCTGTTATTTCTGACGCGGGTCCCATGGGTTCTCTTCAGCTTTTAAAGACTTCTGACCTTACAGAAACGGGCGGTATTAGCTTTAGGCAAATCTTTATTGGCGATATTGACATTCGCAATAAAACGTGCGGTAAACGACACATCAGAAACGCTTTGGACTGTGCTACACCTCCTGCAGCAAGGTTCTTCTGGTCTTCTATCGTGAGGGATTTGGAGTGGAAAAAGCTTCTCCTATTCTAATCAATTATTGTATTAATAACAAAGTGAAAGAAGTATCCCTCAAGATCTTACATCGAATTTACCCCGGTGAAGAAGTCTTGGAAAGACTGAAGCTGAATAGGGAATTTACTTGTGTTTTTTGGGAAACTATAGTTCATTTGTTTTTTCACTGTGCCCATTCAAAGTTATGTTGGCTTGATAGGCAAGCCTTTATAAATGGAAACATGGGTACTAATGTACAGATTAATAGTGTATTTGATGTGACGTTATATTTTGTGTTCTGTGGGACAGACGGCAGTATTGCCTATATAATTCAGCTTCTGATTATTCTTGGTAAATTCCACATCCACAAATCTAAACGGTCTGACTCCAAACCTGCTTCCATCCATTATGGCACCATAATTGAAAATGTGAGAAACAAAAAAGCTATAAAGACCTTTGACATTTTAAAGAAAGTACATTTTATTTGAACTCTGAGGACTTGAAACGAGCGGACTTTGAACTCCCCTTGTCTGTACAATTTTCCCCCCCCCTCAGTTGTGTGCCTGTTGGTTGTAAATAAAAGTGGTTTAAAAAAAAAGAATACAAGGTCGCGGTCGGATGACGTTGCCAAGTATGTTTTAAAGGTACATTTCCCAATTTCGACTATCGCAGCGTTTCAACACACACAGGTCAACAGAAGGATCAGGCAACTCGGGTCACACACAGGTCAGCAGAAGGACCGGGCAACTCAGATCACACACAGGCCAACAGAAGGATCAGGCAACTCGGGTCAGACACAGGTCAACAGAAGGATCAGGCAACTCAGATCACACACAGGCCAACAGAAGGATCAGGCAACTCGGGTCAGACACAGGTCAACAGAAGGATCAGGCAACTCAGGTCACACACAGGTCAACAGAAGGATC